>NC_086451.1:23256037-23405769 GCF_028390025.1 Pseudophryne corroboree | reverse complement strand
CTTCCCAACACTGGACGTGAAGAGCATGCGCCTTCCACCATTTGCACGCCCCCCTGCAAGTGCTGGAAGGAGCACCCGCAGTCCAGTTCCTGATAGTCAGATTGAAGATGTCAGTGTTGAAGTACACCAGGATGAGGAGGATATGGGGTGTTGCTGGCGCTGGGGAGGAAATTGACAAGGAGGATTCTGATGGTGAGGTGGTTTGTTTAAGTCAGGCACCCGGGGAGACACCTGTTGTCCGTGGGAAGAATAGGGCCGTTGACATGCCTGGTGAAAATACCAAAAAATCAGCTCTTCGGTGTGGAAGTATTTCAACAGAAATGCGGACAACATTTGTCAAGCCGTGTGTTGCCTTTGTCAAGCTGTAATAAGTAGGGGTAAGGACGTTAACCACCTCGGAACATCCTCCCCTATACGTCACCTGCAGCGCATTCATAATAAGTCAGTGACAAGTTCAAAAACTTTGGGCGACAGCGGAAGCAGTCCACTGACCAGTAAATCCCTTCCTCTTGTAACCAAGCTCACGCAAACCACCCCACCAACTACCTCAGTGTCAATTTCCTCCTTCCCCAGGAATGCCAATAGTCCTGCAGGCCATGTCACTGGCAATTCTGACGAGTCCTCTCCTGCTGGGATTCCTCCGATGCATCCTTGCGTGTAACGCCTACTGCTGCTGGCGCTGCTGTTGTTGCTGCTGGGAGTCGATGGTCATCCCAGAGGGGAAGTCGTAAGCCCACTTTTACTACTTCCACCAAGCAATTGACTGTCCAACAGTCCTTTGCGAGGAAGATGAAATATCACAGCAGTCATCCTGTTGCAAAGCGGATAACTGAGGCCTTGACAACTATGTTGGTGTTAGACGTGCGTCCGGTATCCGCCGTTAGTTCACAGGGAACTAGACAATTTCTTGAGGTAGTGTGCCCCCGTTACCAAATACCATCTAGGTTCCACTTCTCTAGGCAGGCGATACCGAGAATGTACACGGACGTCAGAAAAAGACCTCACCAGTGTCCTAAAAAATGCAGTTGTACCCAATGTCCACTTAACCACGGACATGTGGACAAGTGGAGCAGGGCAGGGGTCAGGACTATATGACTGTGACAGCCCACTGGGTAGATGTATGGACTCCCGCCGCAAGAACAGCAGCGGCGGCACCAGTAGCAGCATCTCGCAAACGCCAACTCTTTCCTAGGCAGGCTACGCTTTGTATCACCGGTTTCCAGAATACGCACACAGCTGAAAACCTCTTACGGCAACTGAGGAAGATCATCGCGGAATGGCTTACCCCCAATTGGACTCTCCTGTGGATTTGTGCATCGGACAACGCCAGCAATATTGTGTGTGCATTAAATATGGGCAAATTCCAGCACGTCCCATGTTTTGCACATACCTTGAATTTGGTGGTGCAGAATTTTTTTAAAAACGACAGGGGCGTGCAAGAGATGCTGTCAGTGGCCAGAAGAATTGCGGGACACTTTCGGCGTACAGGCACCACGTACAGAAGACTGGAGCACCACCAAAAACGCCTGAACCTGCCCTGCCATCATCTGAAGCAAGAAGTGGTAACGAGGTGGAATTCAACCCTCTATATGCTTCAGAGGTTGGAGGAGCAGCAAAAGGCCATTCAAGCCTATACAATTGAGCACGATATAGGAGGTGGAATGTACCTGTCTCAAGCGCAGTGGAGAATGATTTCAACGTTGTGCAAGGTTCTGCAACCTTTTGAACTTGCCACACGTGAAGTCAGTTCAGACACTGCCAGCCTGAGTCAGGTCATTCCCCTCATCAGGCTTTTGCAGAAGAAGCTGGAGGCATTGAAGGAGGAGCTAAAAGGGAGCGATTCCGCTAGGCATGTGGGACTTGTGGATGGAGCCCTTAATTCGCTTAACAAGGATTCACGGGTGGTCAATCTGTTGAAATCAGAGCACTACATTTTGGCCACCGTGCTCGATCCTAGATTTAAAACCTACCTTGGATCTCTCTTTCCGGCAGACACAGGTCTGCTGGGGTTCAAAGACCTGCTGGTGACAAAATTGTCAAGTCAAGCGGAACGCGACCTGTCAACATCTCCTCCTTCACATTCTCCGCAACTGGGGGTGCGAGGAAAAGGCTCAGAATTCCGAGCCCACCCGCTGGCGGTGATGCAGGGCAGTCTGGAGCGACTGCTGATGCTGACATCTGGTCCGGACTGAAGGACCTGACAACGATTACGGACATGTCGTCTACTGTCACTGCATATGATTCTGTCACCATTGAAAGAATGGTGGAGGATTATATGAGTGACCGCATCCAAGTAGGCACGTCAGACAGTCCGTACTTATACTGGCAGGAAAAAGAGGCAATTTGGAGGCCCTTGCACAAACTGGCTTTATTCTACCTAAGTTGCCCTCCCACAAGTGTGTACTCCGAAAGAGTGTTTAGTGCCGCCGCTCACCTTGTCAGCAATCGGCGTACGAGGTTACTTCCAGAAAATGTGGAGAAGATGATGTTCATTAAAATGAATTATAATCAATTCCTCCGTGGAGACATTGACCAGCAGCAATTGCCTCCACAAAGTACACAGGGAGCTGAGATGGTGGATTCCAGTGGGGACGAATTGATAATCTGTGAGGAGCGGGATGTACACGGTGATATATCGGAGGATGATGATGAGGTGGACATCTTGCCTCTGTAGAGCCAGTTTGTGCAAGGAGAGATTAATTGCTTCTTTTTCGGTGGGGGTCCAAACCAACCCGTCATTTCAGTCACAGTCGTGTGGCAGACCCTGTCACTGAAATGATGGGTTGGTTAAAGTGTGCATGTCCTGTTTATACAACATAAGGGTGGGTGGGAGGGCCCAAGGACAATTCCATCTTGCACCTCTTTTTTCTTTCATTTTTATTTGCGTCATGTGCTGTTTGGGGAGTGTTTTTGGAAGGGCCATCCTGTGTGACACTGCAGTGCCACTCCTAGATGGGCCAGGTGTTTGTGTCGGCCACTAGGGTCGCTTAGCTTACTCACACAGCTACCTCATTGCGCCTCTTTTTTTCTTCTTTGCGTCATGTGCTGTTTGGGGAGTGTTTTTTGGAAGGGCCATCCTGCGTGACACTGCAGTGCCACTCCTAGATGGGCCAGGTGTTTGTGTCGGCCACTAGGGTCGCTTAGCTTACTCACACAGCTACCTCATTGCGCCTCTTTTTTTCTTCTTTGCGTCATGTGCTGTTTGGGGAGTGTTTTTTGGAAGGGCCATCCTGCGTGACACTGCAGTGCCACTCCTAGATGGGCCAGGTGTTTGTGTCGGCCACTAGGGTCGCTTATCTTACTCACACAGCTACCTCATTGCGCCTCTTTTTTTCTTCTTTGCGTCATGTGCTGTTTGGGGAGTGTTTTTTGGAAGGGCCATCCTGCGTGACACTGCAGTGCCACTCCTAGATGGGCCAGGTGTTTGTGTCGGCCACTGGGGTCGCTTAGCTTACTCACACAGCTACCTCATTGCGCCTCTTTTTTTCTTCTTTGCGTCATGTGCTGTTTGGGGAGTGTTTTTTGGAAGGGCCATCCTGCGTGACACTGCAGTGCCACTCCTAGATGGGCCAGGTGTTTGTGTCGGCCACTAGGGTCGCTAAGCTTACTCACACAGCTACCTCATTGCGCCTCTTTTTTTCTTCTTTGCGTCATGTGCTGTTTGGGGAGTGTTTTTTGGAAGGGCCATCCTGCGTGACACTGCAGTGCCACGCCTAGATGGGCCAGGTGTTTGTGTCGGCCACTAGGGTCGCTTATCTTACTCACACAGCTACCTCATTGCGCCTCTTTTTTTCTTCTTTGCGTCATGTGCTGTTTGGGGAGTGTTTTTTGGAAGGGCCATCCTGCGTGACACTGCAGTGCCACTCCTAGATGGGCCAGGTGTTTGTGTCGGCCACTAGGGTCGCTTATCTTACTCACACAGCTACCTCATTGCGCCTCTTTTTTTCTTCTTTGCGTCATGTGCTGTTTGGGGAGTGTTTTTTTGGAAGGGCCATCCTGCGTGACACTGCAGTGACACTCCTAGATGGGCCAGGTGTTTGTGTCGGCCACTAGGGTCGCTTAGCTTACTCACACAGCTACCTCATTGCGCCTCTTTTTTTCTTCTTTGCGTCATGTGCTGTTTGGGGAGTGTTTTTTGGAAGGGCCATCCTGCGTGACACTGCAGTGCCACTCCTAGATGGGCCAGGTGTTTGTGTCAGCCACTAGGGTCGCTTAGCTTACTCACACAGCTACCTCATTGCGCCTCTTTTTTTCTTCTTTGCGTCATGTGCTGTTTGGGGAGTGTTTTTTGGAAGGGCCATCCTGCGTGACACTGCAGTGCCACTCCTAGATGGGCCAGGTGTTTGTGTCGGCCACTGGGGTCGCTTATCTTACTCACACAGCTACCTCATTGCGCCTCTTTTTTTCTTTGCGTCATGTGCTGTTTGGGGAGTGTTTTTTGGAAGGGCCATCCTGCGTGACACTGCAGTGCCACTCCTAGATGGGCCAGGTGTTTGTGTCGGCCACTAGGGTCGCTTAGCTTACTCACACAGCTACCTCATTGCGCCTCTTTTTTTCTTTGCGTCATGTGCTGTTTGGGGAGTGTTTTTTGGAAGGGCCATCCTGCGTGACACTGCAGTGCCACTCCTAGATGGGCCAGGTGTTTGTGTCGGCCACTAGGGTCGCTTAGCTTAGTCATCCAGCGACCTCGGTGCAAATTTTAGGACTAAAAATAATATTGTGAGGTGTGAGGTGTTCAGAATAGACTGAAAATGAGTGGAAATTATGGTTTTTTGAGGTTAATAATACTTTGGGATCAAAATGACCCCCAAATTCTATGATTTAAGCTGTTTTTTAGTGTTTTTTTAAAAAAACACCCGAATCCAAAACACACCCGAATCCGACAAAAAAAATTCGGTGAGGTTTTGCCAAAACGCGGTCGAATCCAAAACACGGCCGCGGAACCGAACCCAAAACCAAAACACAAAACCCGAAAAATTTCAAGTGCACATCTCTAATAGAAGGTGGATGAACACTCAGGCGGCGGCTGGTCCGTAATCAGTGGTATACCGTAGTAGCAATATTGCTGATCTCCCGCACAGAGTAAAGCTGGATGAGGCTCCAAGTGAAGTTAGCAACAATAAGCACCTGTATCCTAACGCGTTTCAACGCCAGCAGGGCGTCTTCTTCCAAAGGCAGGTGCTTATTGTTGCTAACTTCACTTGGAGCCTCATCCAGCTTTACTCTGTGCGGGAGATCAGCAATATTGCTACTACGGTATACCACTGATTACGGACCAGCCGCCGCCTGAGTGTTCATCCACCTTCTATACACACTGGCAATTGCAGGGAGGCTCAATCGGAGCTGCCCGTGGGAGCACAGGTCAGCCGCCTGCTGTTGAGAGCCCATACATTGTACCACGCAAGGTAACAACCAACCGTCCGGATACTGCAGCCGCGTGTCAGCTATACACAGCCGCATTTCATCCAGTCTGGCGGTCACTTCAGGTACGGCTTTCCACTCCCCGTGCAGGAGCCAGCGGCTGACCGCAGCAACATTGCTCCGGGCTCTCCCCCTTGTCACAGCGGCCAGTGGTTTACCAATTATGCATTTGCTCACAGCATCAACTACATAAGTTTCTATTTTATGTTATAAAAGTCCGGTCTACTACAGGATCATTGGATTAAGCTCACAGTCATCAATGATCAGGACTGTTCGGTATTCATGTGGACCAAGTGAGTTTATGTATGTCTACACAGACTTTTTATTTTTTCTTTTAACAGATAATATTCATTTCTGTTGGTAATATTCTATTTAAAGTGATATCCCTGGGGTCATAAGCTCTGGAATAGTACTAATTTGTACTTCTGTTATAAAATTAGCAGTAGGTCTACAGTTATAGAGATGTCATTCTAAAGTGTGTATTCTACTCCCGGGAGAATTGTTGTTATCATAATACATTTTATGCATTAAAATAAATGCTTTTTATTTTGATTGTCTAGCGCAACTTGGTAATTTTTTTCTATCTAACTGGGGCATTACTGTGTGTGGCATAATATGGTGCTGGGGGCAAAACTCTGGGGACATAGAAATTGTATTCTTATATAAAATATATATATATAAGTTTTTTTTACATTTAATTATTATTATTTTCTTTTTGTGGTGGGAGGGAGGACTGGGGGGGGGGAGCTGCCTATTTTGCCAGTCCTGGGCCCCATAATCTCTGATGGCAGCCCTGCTTATGACTATGATACCATATGCAGGCAAAATGACTCAAGGGTTTTGGCTCCTTTGGGCAGTCTGTGTGGCCATAGGGTCAGAAGGTCGATGTCTGACCGATGTGCGTCCGATTGTTGCGTCTTGCTGCACAGGCAGCGGACCTGGGACGCCTCCAGTGTGTATATCACTGCAAATCCTGGCGGCTGCGCAATTTGCATATTTCAGTCAGTTATACAACTATAGACAGACATTTTGTGTATTCAGTGGAACATGATTTGGGATCAATCAGAGATAATCAAAATGGCTGCAACTCTCCGCACATATCACGGTTTACGGAAGAGAAGGTTTTCTCGCAGCAGAGTTCCAGCAATGGTTTAAAAAAAGAAACGGATAGGCTACTACGGTCCATCCATTCTGCTTTGTGGTGGGACTGGGGTACAACAGTTCTAGGCGAAACAAAAAAGTCAAAGGTGATTTCCGTGCGGAGCATTTAAGGTCAAACGCTGAGGCCAGACGTGGACAGGGAGCATAGTTTGCAGAGCAGTTTTGACATTTTTACCTTCAATTTACAACTGTTTTATTAACAAATATCAGCATTGGGTTTTATGATTACATTCTATACAGTTCCTCTCATACGCCGGACCAAGACTGTTGGTTTGCCAGAGTAGCTGGGACATTACAAGGATATCACAAGATCGGGGTCTGGCTCCTCATCTTATGGGTCCTACACACTGGGCGATAATACTGAAAGATATGAACGATCTCGTTCATTAATGAACGAGATACCGTTCATATCTTTCAGTGTGGAGGCACCAGCGATGAACGATGCGCGGCCCCGCACTCGTTCATCGCTGGTGCCCCGTCGCTTGTGCTTGCAGGCCTATATGGACGATCTTGTCCATATTTGCCTGCACTGCTATGGAGACGGGGAAGGGGGGGGTGAAGAAACTTCACTCCCCCTGTCACTGCCCCCTCGCCGCCGGGTCGCCCGTCGGCCGTATCACTCACTGTCTCGCTGCAGGCTGGGAGGCTGCTCTGATTGTGTGACCACCACCCACTCCTGCTCGGAGGCCCCTAGAAATGTGAAGCCCTGGGCAGCTGCCGGTGTGCTTACACGTTAAGATGGCCTTGACACACCAGAGCAGCAGCATACTGCTGAGAAATAAAAGCAATGGGGCTCAGCAACTAGGCGCAGGAGGAGGGGAGGGCCCCTGAGGCAGCCTGGGCCCCGTAGCAGCCGCACCTCCTGCGCCTATTGTAGCTACGCCCTTGGCTACAATGGCTAACACTGTTGGGACCAAGTTCACTGTTTAGCAGGTGAACAGCAGTAATTATCTGCTGCAGTCCCCCCTCATACTGTATATCCTGGGGATACGTAGCTTTTGGGGGTAAATATGCCCCTCAAGGCGAAATTAAATTCTCTCAGATTCCGTACCATAATAAGTGATAATGTAAGCAGCCAGACATGGCGGTGATAATCCTGTCTTCTGCTCTGGACAAGTCCACACTGGGCCAACAACGTGCCCAGAGCAGGCCTCAAGGGTCACTTGCCCCTTGTCACAAACAGGTGTCCCCACTAGACCGGGCCCTGCATCTCATCTCGCTTAGTTCAAAGCCCAGCGCAGCGTCATTAGAACAAAGCCCTGTGTTCTCTCCCCTTTAAAGATCAAAGTCACGCTGGGCTCCATTCATAAGATGCACCCGGGGAACAAAGGAGACAGAGGGACGCTGTATCGGGCCCATTGTCCCTCCGTGGTCTGTGGGCAAGTGGCCCAGGTCTGTTTTCTCTCTCACTTACTTATTGACGGAATAATTTTGTTTTATCAAAACAGAGCTATTAGACGCTGCGGCCCCTATTCATCTTCCTGACGCTTTTTTTTTTTTTTGGGACTGTCCTGAAAAATCCTAATTTTTGAGAGCGCCGCCAAGCTCCAGAGAAGACGCCTTTAATCTCCGCGCTCCCACACACAGCCAGGCTACACACACACACATAGACGTGTGCCGTGGAAAAAATAATTGTCACTTTTAATTGTGCCCAGGCCTCTAATTGCCCAAAGAATACTAATAAATCAAAGGCATTGCATTGGCAAGAGCGCGCAGACGTCGTGCCCGTTCCCCCCCCCCCCCCCCCTCCCCCCAAGCTCCACTTCAAACGGGTTGGGAAGCATGTGACCCTTGGCGCCGGAGGTTCAGCCCATCAGTGTCACTCAAACGCTCCATCCTAGTGACCCTCCTGAGATGTCGGAGAGCGTTGTAGGGAAGTCCTTCTCGCCATTGCATGCCCCTTCAATTAATGTCTGCAATGAAAAAATTAATTTACGAGGGTGGTTCAATAAATAAAGTAACAAGACCTCTCATTGCGTAAATTTAACTCGTACATACACGTATAGCCTGAGCTTCACCGTCGGTTGCGAATCGCCTTCCACCCAGGTGCTTCTTCAGGGGTCTGAAGAGATGGAAATCACTCGGGGTCAGATCAGGGCTGTGGACCAGTACCTTCCAATGGTAGCGCTGTAACAACTGACATCCGTCCTGCCGCCATCAAAAGGCGCACCAAACCTGTACCGTGACACAACGTTATCACCGTACACCACCACAAGTTGACAATAAATTCAGATGCTGATGTGCACTTTAGATCCAGAAATGTGATCGCACTACGCACCCCACTGTGTGACCATGTTTCCGCCGGTATACGTTTAACTTGCCGTCTGTCGGCATCCCGGCGCTGGAATCCAGACAGCTAGCAACGCCGACAGCCGGAATACCAGAGCTACAGGACTATTCCCACTCGTGTGTGTCCACATTTTACACAATGATTATAAAACTACGGGGTCAAGTTACTAAAACTTTTAAACATGAAAAGTGGAGGGGTTACCCCTAGCAACCAATCAGATTTTTTGCTCGCATTTCTCTGCTGCATTCTAGAGCATGATAGGCAGACTCTGATTGGTTGCTATGGGCAACCCCACTTGTCTCTTTAGAGGCTCAGTGAGTCTTGGACACTGAAAAAGTTTTCGAACGTATTGTACTGTATGTTTTGCGGGAGAGAAATGCTTAGACTCAGTTTTAAAGCTTTGGGTTTTCATGGCGACGGGTACGCCGCATCCACCTGATCTCCGCACCACAGCCCTTTCCAAATATTTATTGCTTTTCCATTTGTCAGAAGAACTTGGCTTAGAAGCTGTTGTCTCAACACGTGAAAGCCAGATGTCAAGGCTTCGCTCGCGTAATTAGCAGCTGGCTTTGTCCTGCAGTAGTCATGCCAAGATCTCACACATGGAGTCATATCACCTGCAGAAAATCAAAGAGAGAACCGGGGTCTGATGTCATTGCATCATGATGCCCCAATGATCATCCACCCCCACCGGGAACCTTCCCTAAAGATCAGGGCAGCAGATGGACATTATATCATGGACCTGGAGGACAGATTATGCAAGAGCGATGGACAAATGTCACAGCTCAACGGGATGCAGAAATAAAGTTAAATTTGATCCTGGACATTAAAATTCTCCCTTATTTTGCCTCAATAAACCCTATGACATATGGTCAACCGGCCATCGTGAAAACAAGTTAGGCTTTGTGATAAACTATGCATAAAATAATCTATTGAAATGAGTTTCACCCCTGCAAGGGCAAAGACAGGTTTTCAAAGGGGGTGGGGATTCATATATAATATCCCCCTTAATTATAAATAAAACTCTGAGCATGTCTTACCTAGGACTCAAACTCTCAACCTCACATACTACAGTCAGACACCTTACCCATAAGAAGCTTTCTAATACTAAATAAATGCAGCTAGTTGCTCAATGCTTCTTCATGCCTGAAGGCTGTTAAATCATGAGTTTGAGACAAATATACTGTATATTGCCGTTCTGCAATGGGGAGCATGTTTGTCATATGTTACCTGGATAATAGGCTGTGAACCAATGGTATTCGGATTGAGTGGTGCAGGTCATTTTGGGATTTTGGATTTTAGGATTATACCTGCTGAGGGGACTCTTTGTTCCTGAACATTTAACACCCATGAAAGAACGGCAGAGTAATGGCTTCCTTGGCGCAGTAGTTGGGTGTACTCTACTTCATTGAACAGGTATGGCTGATATCAACCAACTGGGGGTCAGTGATATCGGCATGACGGCTGGGTGGGTCCACCAGTTGGGGTGTATTGAGAAGGGGTTGCATACATGTCTGATTGGGGCATCTGGGACTGCCGAGCCCAATGCTTGTTGATGTTACTTCATGTTTAAACTTTGGCAATGTTGGTATTGGTAGCTGCCGCGTCTTTAACGCAATTAATAGTGTATAAATAAATGATGATGAAATAATGGCATGACAATAGTTACAAATGGGTCATCAACCATTGCCTTGGGAAAAGTAGACTAAAATACAGCATGTTACTTACCTGTAATTTGCTGTTCACCTAATCTGTCTGGTCTGTCAATTCCTCCAATAGTCCCGCGTAATGGTAACCCTAACAGACAGATCTAGTGACAGTGCTATTGGCATGAATTATGTAGCAAATGAGAGGGGGGGGGGGGGGGGCAATAACAGAACAAATATGCAGGGAAGCCAAGGCGGGGGAGGGGCAGGTAGAAAGTATCTGGGCCCAAGCCTGCCATAGGACCAAAACCTGCCAAGGAGGTGCAGCCATTTGGTGGTCATGCCCCTTCAGTGCCACAGTGCCGTGTGATGGGGCCTGGGACTTGCAATGGGGTGCAATGGGGCCCACAGTTGCTTGGCCGCTGCCCCCTGACCCTGCTAACCGGAACACAAATCTCTCATAGCGTCAGTATAAGAAGTACAGCAAAACTTGTTACATAGACTTTTAAATGCGAAGGTCTGGGCAAGCTGAAACGGGCATAAACCAGCCAATGGTACCACCAGCAAGATGAAAACTACCCCTAATACCCCTATACTTTATAAGGCAAAGTAAAAAAAAAAACATCACTGTCTTAAAACCCTAATTTTTACCGGCAATAGTTTTTTCCCCGCCACTTAATAAGTCTGCCCTCTAATGTGAACATACTGTTCTCCACCTAAACTTAGATTCAAGCTTTGGGTGGCATTCGTATTTACATTTACTGGGAAGACCACTTGGCATAAGGAACGATGCACAGAAAAGTGGAAGGGGCACTAGCCTCCTAATAAACCCCAAGACACCCTGGGGCGCGGCGGTTTCACTCATCTATGCTTAGAAATATATGTTTACTCACGTCTGCAAAAACACTGAAAGTTGATTCATTTTTTTATTATTTGTCATAAACTCCAGAAAGTAAAGAAACCACTGGGTTATTTCTGTCATTGGAAGGAGCAAAATGTTCTGAAGAGGGCAATCCATGTCTATATAAAGCCTGAATCAGGCTACAGCGGAGGAGCAGGGGGGTGGAAAACCGGGACGGGCAACTGAACTTGGAATTGTTTCGTTTTTATCCACATTAGTGTTTATTTATGATTTTTGTTGTTGTGGCTAAATGAAACCTCTTACCGCGAGGGCTACAAGCCTCTAATGACAAATACATACGGAGCATCCTGCGGCTGGGCACTGCCAAGTTGTGCGTCTGGAAAGACGTTTTACCAGATGCCATTCTCCGAGGCCTGGGGTCTGTTCCCAAAGACAGACAGGAACGTGGCTCAGTGTAGCTGGCAGTTCAGTGTTACCAAACTATGCAACTTTAATAATTATCGGCATCATAGCACGCCATGAGATTTTGAGGGGCTACCAGCTTGGCCAAGGTGATATATGGGTCCGGCGTACGATGCCCTTTTTTGGTCGGCACCAAATGCTTTCAGTTCACAGTTCACATTCTTACTGAATGCGAAGTGGTAAAATGTTACATTTTGTTCTATGTCAGCTTCCAATAATAACATAGGTTTATGGTTGTTGCGTAGCCTTGGTATTTGTGGACTTGTACAGTCTAGAATTTTTTTTATATTCTGAGTGATTACTAGGATGTTGCTCAGTATGGTTTAGCACAGGATCATAAATTCCAAGGGATTTAGCATCTACCGAGGTGTGAGGTACAGGGGAGGCGGCGGATACATGTTAGCCGGCAGTACGGAGTATGTTTCGGTATGCGATGCCAGAGGCACCCTGCGATCCCTGAGGGTGTGGAGGAGAGGGTGTGCGGGGATCTTCGTCACCTCCCAGCCCAGGGGAGGGGACGCCTGCAGCCAGTCCCAGGCACCTCCTCTCTGCAGCCGCAAGTACTTCGGAAATCTGGGTTTTTACCGCATTTTTCTTTTAGTAAATCCCGCCCAAAACATACTGTACATCTATAGCTAATACATTAGCCCCTGTGCTCTAGGTTAGAAGCTACAGAGGTTGATGTATCAAGCGGTGATAAGAGTGGAGAAGTTAGCCATAGCAACCAATCAACTTCTGCCTATCATTTTATAGACTGTACTTGAGAAATGCTACCTCAAAGCTGATTGGTTGTTATAGGCATTTTACGAATGTAACACTTTTTAAACCAAACCAGCTCCTAACTGTCATTTTTCAAACTCAGCCTGTTACATGGCAGTTAGGAAGCTGATTGGCTGGTACTTTATCTTAGTACATAGACAAAATAAAGTAATCTTTGTGTCTCCCACTAAGGCCACCTCTCCCGGCTGTGACAGTGGCACTTTGTTGGCTGGGAGCGGTTACATCACTTCTCTCCGAGGAGGGAGAGCCCTCCCCAGGTGTCAGTCATCCACCACAAACAGGAAAGTTGGCACTCGCACTGCTGTGTCATTCTGCCTCCGACGTAATCAGCCGTGTGAGTGCGGGGCTGGGACTTGACCCGGCGAGCTCGTACCAGCAGGAGATCCGTGGGGGACCTGCGTCAGTCACATATTTAGTGTGTGTGTGTGTGTGTGTGTGTGTGTGTGTGTGTGTGTGTGTGTGTGTGTGTGTGTGTGTGTGTGTGTGTCTGTCTGTCTGTCTGTCTGTCTGTCGTGGGGACAGGGCATGACAATATTGATCCCAGAGAAAGACCATGCTATGATGCCCCTTACCACACTATACATATATAGTGGAAATGTGGTGGGTTTTGATCAGAGATGTGAGGAAAAGATAAGCACCTCACCTGCCATAGACTTTTTACTCCAGAGTTTTGACTATAAAAATGCATTATTATTTATTTATTACCAGTTATTTATATAGCGCACACATATTCCACAGCACTTTACAGAGAATATTTGCCCAATCACATCAGTCCCTGCCCCAGTGGAGCTTACACTCTATATTCCCCACCACATGTACACACACATATTCATGCTAGGGTTAATTTTGTTGGGAGCCAATTAACCTACCAGTATATTTTTGGATTGTGGGAGGAAACCAGAGTACCCAGAGGAAACCCACACAAGTACAGGGAGAATATACAAACTCCACACAGTTAGGGCCATGGTGGGAATTGAACCCATGACCTCAGTGCTGTGAGGCAGTAATGCTAACCATTACACCATCCGTACTGACCACAAAAATGATTAGAATGATACATAGAAGACATTTATATTCTTTGTATTTTTCATACACTTTATATAGTCAAAACTCTGGCTTATACGTTAGTATGACAGGAAAGACTGTGCCTCACCTGCCTCACCGCACGTCACTGATTTGGACACAAATCCTCTTTATATCACATTCATGCACTTTACTTGTGAGCATGTTGTTATTCAGTCACAATACCTTTTGTTAAATAACACAGTTCAATATACTGCCATACCCAGGATTCACAACTATAACCTGTTGCATTCCAGTCAAATACCCTGCTCATTGATCTATTTGGTCCTGCATAAAAACAATGAGATTTCTAACTGTATGAAGCTACTTGCACCTTGTAAAAGAATAAACAGTATTGCAGTTGAGCAGATCTATGTAGTGTGCAGCCACACATCCAATCCCTTGCAGCCACACACTACATAGATCTGCTCAGCCGCAATTCTGATAATTTTTCACAAAGTATAAGGTGAGCATCGCATAGTTAGAATTCTCTAGCTTTCTATGTAAGGACAATTAGCTCAATGAATAGAGTAGCTGACTGCAATGACACAGGCAGTGGGTTTGAATCCCAGGCATGTCAGCATTTTGAAATGTAATAGATGACAGATGGGTAGATATATGATACCGGCACATATCATGCCAGTATCACTCTTCACGCTTCGCCTCTTTAGCGAGACAAAGCGGGAAGCTCTAGCGCCAAGATGTATGAACATCTCAGCTGCCGGGGAGGGGGAGGAGACAGCGGTGGTCACGAGATGCTGGCCTCCAAAAAGGGGGAAGCAAAAAGTGAAAGTAATAATTGCCATACCGCCAACAGTGCCTCCTACCCTGCAGTGCTATGTGCGGTGGCACACTCCGCTCACACCTAGATACGGCCCTGATCATTTGTATTGGATCTAATGTCACCACATTTTAGTAACTATTGATGGTAACACACTTGCCATCGGCCATGGACCCTCGATGGTTGCAAAACCATTGCTGGCTGATGGTCATCCCTAATCCTGAACTCCCGAGACCGCAGTAGAAGCTAGTCTCCGTTCCTGCCCTATGGCTGCTGTACTCCTGCAAATCCTAGCAGAGGATGCCAGGGCATGCTGCTACTTGTGGTTCCTACGCCTGATGTATAGCGTGCACTATGTACATATGGGATCACATGTTTCTGTTACAGCCTGCAGAACTCCCAGTCTCTGGCACAGCCAGGGTTGGGAAGTTTGAATGAAATGCGGCACAGTTCTGCGCTAGCAAGACGAGGGCTTATTACACTATAAACTGTCCGCTAGTAATGCTTGGTAACCTGCTCTCTAAATGGACTGTATATCAACAAACAGATCTGTTTCCAGGGACCGGATTCCTGTGATAACTCCTGGAGTATTTTCAGCATCTTAAGCAAATTATTTATACCCCGGTGAACTAGCAACATCCCCTGGGCGGTCTGTTTACACTGGCCTTAAAGGGACCGGCCAGAGTCATACCGAGGACTCTCCGTTAGCGCTTTTAGGGTGGAATTCAATTGTTTGAAAATGAAAAGTCAGTTGGGTGTCTGTTTTTTTCCGGTCTAATAGACAGGAAAAAACAGACACCCAACCGACTTTTCAAACATTTGAATTCCCCCCTTAGAGTTGGACAAGAAGGGTTAAACACATGAAAGTGCGCCTCTTCTCTCCGGCATATAAGTGGCAGATCTGTAAATCCAGAGAGAAGGAAATCGGGTTATTAGTGTTACACCGTGGGCTGTGCGTGTAAGATGCACCTTGACAGCGTCACGTCTCCCTTAAACAAGTGTCACCCTGTGTCAAACATTCGGCTGGCGTGCCCCCCTGCGAAATACTTCTTACTCGTACGGGTCTTTATAGTATCGCCAGATAAGGGGGCAGAGGGTGGTGCCCACCACTCTCCTGCCAGTATTGGGTGCATTGTTTATATCGAGGATGGTCAGCTCCGAGTCTCTGAGGCAAGGAAGCAGACAAAGAGCCTATTTCATGTTTGCACGCGATTCCGATGATCACGCAACGGAGCTATTATCGGTAGACAGCACATGGGCCGTGACCACACTGCGCACGTGCCAAGGTACCTTTGCGATTCCGCTGCACTCAGATTTTTAACAATTGAAATGGGCACACAAGAGGAGCCGGCTCAAAGGGGTCATTCTGACCCATTCGCTCGCTGCTTTTTAACGCAGCCGAGCGAACGGGTACCCACTGCGCATACCAGATGGCCGAAGGCCGTAGCTGGGCTGCGATCGCCTCTGCCTGATTGACAGGCAGAGGCGGTCGCTGGGCGGGAGGGGGCGGAACGGCGGCGTTTGGACACCGTTTCGTGGGCGCGGTCCGGCCAACGCAGGCGTGGCCGGACCGTGCGGGGAGTGGCCCGCAGCGGCTGCGTGACGTCATACGCAGCCGCTGTGGGCCGGGGATTGACGAGTAGCTCCCGGCCAGCACGCTAAAGCTGCGCTGGTCGGGAGCTACTTTTGAAGTGCAAAGGCATCGCCACTGTGCGATGCCTTTGCACTTCTGCGGGGCGGGGGGGGGGGGCGGCACTGAGATGCGGGGCGGACTAGCCCTGTGCTGGGCGTCGCCCCGCATGTCAGTGTGAATGATCGTGGCTGTGCTAAATTTACCACAGCTACGATCATCTCGGAATGAGGACCCAAGTGCAACGCAAGAACTCTATGGGGAACATGTAAGTTGACTGGCGCCAAGTAAAAAGTTACTGTAACCCACAGCAACCAGATTCCATCATTATTTCTTGCACAGGTTAGGAAATGAAAGGCAATCTTTGATTGGTCTGCATGGGCTACGCACCAGCTTTTTTGTTATTTTTATTTGCTGTGCACCAGTTTCCAGCCGTGACCCCATGTGTTCCTGAATGATGTCACCGTGTTTATGGAACTCTCACCCCCCAACGCGTTTTGTCTTCCTGGCGTAAGTGTCCCCCATAGAGATCAGATTGGGAAACTCTCCTCTCTTGAGCAACACGTAATAATGACCCATTATGTGTGACATCTGTTCGTTGTCTGCTGGATACCCCCCCCCCCTTTCCCCCCAATCTGGGCCCGCTGGGAAGAGCCTGTTTGATGTAGGTTATAAAATAAGCAGAGAACTTGACCTTGCTCAAGACGAAAGAGTTGACATAACTACATAACCCTGATCCCCTTGTCGCTCTCCCCGCCCTGGTTCTGTAAGCGCGGAATATCCGCTTTACTTTCCCAGTGTATCTCTTTCCTGCCGCCCCCTGCATTAAACATAATGAGACGTAATAGGGAAGCGTTGCATGGGAAGAAGAAAACTGTTCAAAAGCAGGAAAAGAAAAAGCAATACGCAAAAATGGCTATCCGGTCTCTACGTCGTCCACACTTAGGTCGACAGTCATTAGGTCGCCCTATGATCCACACCCGCCCTATATTTACAAAAACAACACTGACAAATTTTATTATTCCCCCCGGAGCCAGATCTGGGCATGTGGTACGTCCGTGTTCAGAGGGAGAACCTGCGCCTGCATAGGGCTAGTGCAATGTTCGATAGCGTGACTGATGGTGCGTCTTGATACGCACAGCTGCAGGTTAGGGCCACAGTCAATGGACATCCCATTGTCATATAGACACAGCTGCGGCAAAAGGCGCAGTTGCGATTGCAACCCCTACTTGCCGACATCCTAAAGTCCCTCTTCGATAGGGAGCAGGCACGTCGGCACAGAAGCGGGTGGTCCGGGGAGCAGGACAAGGAACGGGGGGTGTGTGGCATATTAAGTGAGGTGGGGCGTGATTGCATGGTTGCATCATCATAGCCCCGCAGGATAATGCAGAGATTGCCGACATTGCACAGCAGGGGGGAGGGTGGACGTGGCTATGTTGACCCCTCGCAGGGGGAATTGCGAAAATGGAAACGCCACATAAAGATTGCACCGGGTTTTGGGATTTTTGGCCACATTTCCCCTTTAGTACATCCTGCCCTATGTAAGAAGTGACACAGTGGAGAGTGGAGACACACGTCTCCCACTTAGCTCCAGAGGGACCCCAGTGATTACCTGCATGAAGCTGTACTAGCATCTTGTACCACATCCTGCAAGCAGCATACACTCATAGGCTGTATAGAACCCCACTATGCTCAAGCGCCTCCATCACCAGTGTGCATGCAACAGTGAGTACGGCTGTATCTGTTATACTTCAATAAACCAACACCACTGGTTAAGTAACCAGGCTGTTCATAGCCGGGAGGAGGCAGCAAGGTCAGCGCAGCAGGGGAGCGTGGCGTAGCAAAGGGAGGCGTAATGGGGAGTAAGGGGCGTGGCCGTGAAATTGCATCATCGTAGCCCCGTCCCTGCTACACTATGCCGGGATTACCGGCATAGTGGAGGCAGGGGGCGGGGTCACGAATTGCATCATCGGCAACCCCGCTGCAGGGGATACTTAAGTGTTTCATTTCCCCAGAGGGTGCGGGGGCTCAGCTACCGGTCGGGAGACTTGCCAACTCTTCCGGGTGGCCTGGAGCACCACCCTATTTTCAGGAGTCTCACGGTCATTCCGGGAGACTAGGTAAGTATGCAACATTGATTGAGATTGATCTACATCGATCTTTAGTAAATATACCCCCTAGAGACTGTCTGGTTGCTATGGGAAACATTTCCACTTTCCCGTACTTGACAAATGATAACTACTGTAGTATCGGATTTGTTGCTATGGGTGACATCTCCATTTTTCCTATACCTGATGCATGGTAGCTAGCATTTTCTAAGTTGCTATGGGCAGCAATACCACTTTCCTGTACTTGATAATGATAGCTAGGGTCTGATTGGTTGCTATGGGCAACACTTTCTCTTTCCTGTACTTAGTAAATGATAGTGAGTATCTGATTCATTATTACTATGGGTAACATCTTCACTTTTCCTGTACATGTCAAGAGAGACCTTCTAACTGATTAGTTGCTATGGGTAACATATCCACTTTTACTGTACATGATAAATAATAGCTGCATCTGATCGGTTGCTATGGGCAACTCTTCCTTCTTGTACTTGAAAATGATAGCTAGAATCTGATTGATTACTATGGGTAACAGCTCAGCTCTTCCTGTGCATGATAAATGATAGCTAGAATCTGATTGATTACTATGGATAACAGCTTAACTATTCCCGACCATGATAAATGATAGCTAGAATCTGATTGGTTACTATGGATAACAGCTCCACTATTCCTGAACATGATAAATCAAAGTTAGAATCTGATTGGTTACTATGGGTAACAGCTCAACTTTTCCTGTACATGATAAATCATAGCTACAATCTGATTGGTCACTATGGGTAACAGCTCCACTATTCTTGTACATGATAAATGATAGCTAGAATCTGATTGGTTGCTATAGGCAACACTACCACATTCCTTTACTTGATAAATGTTGTTTTGAGTCCCCATCCAATATCCATCTAGTGTGATGCCATCCAGTATCTATAGACTGCCCATTCGCCCAGCTCCTAGATTTGTGCCTAGTCAGTAAATGTGATTACACGTTTCAGGTACGTCATGCGCTGGAACATTTCAGTATTAATACAGCGGCGAAAGGCTATTATTACTGATTGGAAGTGAAGACAAAATAGTATATCCCACCCCCTGTACCACTGCCCAATTCTCTCAGACCAAACCCATTTATGGCAAAGCCACTCCCTATTTCTCTGGGCCTGCCCTTGAGAAAATGTGGACTGTTGCCAGGAGTGCTTGGAAAATTGGGCCCTCCACTGTGAGAGCTGGGGTTCCCCTTGGCATTGGGGAAGGTGGGAGATATTTAATAAAACATAATTATCTCATAAAAGCTGAGAAATTTGATATTTCTGTTCTCTGGAGATAAATATCTCCTCACCGGTGGCAGTTGCAGCGCAGTACATAATTCCAATAAGGGAGCCACACCAACTGCCAGTGAGTCCCGAACAGCAATGTCTGGCAGTGTTTGGGGTGGCAGTTGGTGTGGCTCCCCTATTTGAATTGTGCAACTGCCACCGGTGAGGAGATAATTTATCTCCATCTCCAGAGAACATAAATATCACATTTTCCAGCTTTTATGAGATAATTATGTATTATTAAATATCCCCCGGTGTCTCTAAGCAACTATGACCCTCATTCCGAGTTGATCGCTCGCTAGCTACTTTTTGCAGCCGTGCAAACGTATAGTCGCCGCCCACGGGGGAGAGTATTTTTGCTTTGCAAGTGTGCGATCGCATGTGCAGCCGAGCGGGACGAAAAAGTTTTGTGCAGTTTCTGAGTAGCTCTGAACTTACTCAGCCGCTGCGATCACTTCAGCCTGTCCGGACCCGGAATTGACGTCAGACACCCGCCCTGCAAATGCCTGCGTTTTCCCTACCACTCCCAGAAAACGGTCAGTTGACACCCATAAACGCCCCCTTTCTGTCAATCTCCTTGCGAACGGCTGTGCGAATGGAGTCGTCGCTAGAAGCATTGCACAGCAACTATGCTGTTTGTACCCGTACGACGCGCATGCGCATTGCGGTGCATATGCATGCGCAGTAGTCACCTGATCGATGCGCTGCGAAAATCGGCAGCGTGTTATCAACTCGGAATGAGGGCCTATACACGTACTGCCTGGTGGGAAGGATGTTCCTTTTCAACCAACAGTTTTCAATGAACTGATTTTTAAAACTTTTTTAGTAAGTGAAAAAAGTTTGTTAAATGGCTATAATCTAAAAGATACATTACGCCCAGTAGCGGATCTTGCTACGGGCACACGGGATTTTTAACCGGGGCGCCGCCTTCCGGAGGGCGCCGCCGCCGCCATCCGGAGGATGCCGCCGCCGTGGCAAGATCCGCTACTGGTGGTGCCCCCCCTTTCGGTGCCGGTACTGCTGTGCGGTGCGTGATGAAGTCATCGCGCACCCCACTGCATTGTGGGAGCGGCACTTAGACACTAGGGGTCATGATTGACCTCTAGTGTCTATGCGGTTCTATGACGTCTCTAGTGTCTATGCGGTCATGACGTCTCTCCCATAGATCAAAGGAGCTGCGCCAGCGGCCAGAGACGGAGGACAGCAGCAGTCGGGCATCAGGAGCGGGGATGGTATTAATTTTTTTATTTTATTTTTAAAAGCGGCACAAACGGGGGCAATACTACTGGGGGCACAAACGGGTGCAATACTACTGGGGCCACAAACGGGGGCAATACTACTGGGGGCACATTGACCACACCCCTTTATGAAGCCACGCCCCTATTTTCGCCCTGGGCACCACAAGGGCTAGAACCGGCCCTGATTACGCCCAAAGTTCAGACTGTCTTTTCAGCTTGAAACACTTAGCGCAGTTCCAGATACATATTCGGGTAAACATCCCATTAATTACCAGTTAGTTATTATTAGCAGGTGTAATTATTCCAGTTACAGTAATTCCATCCTGCTTAATCAGAATCAGACTTGCAGTCACCAGCAATGGCGCATAAGAGGGGGTAGGAACAGGATTGTTGTTATAAGTTATTTGCTGGAACCGCGGATTCTTAGGAAGTGAGCAGAACGCTGTGTGCGCGTGAGGTTACGGTGTCAGGGCTGAGAGGAGAGCAGGTTTCCTCCGGGGTATTTTAGTCTGCGTGTGGCAACAGATCACTTGCTGTTAATTAAAAATGGAAACTCTAATTCCGCTCCCAGTGATAGAGACGGTTATAGGTACTTGGCAGCATTACCGGCCCCTGGATTGGACATTGGCAGCCATGGTGAGGAGACAGAACTGCAGAACAAGGCATCACAAAATATTAGACAGGTCACCAGGGCGATGGCCAAAACCTCTATGTACAGAGTACAGACACCTGAGATGAGCAGCGATGACACCTGAGAACCATAAACACGGACTAAAATACACAGATTTACATCATTGTGGCCTCAATATGTCGCTATTTGCGGCGTGAAAAGTTAACCCTTACTGCTCCAGGCTAGGGATCAACTTTCCTCTTTCGGAGGCTTGATCCATGTACCGCTCAAAGAGAATAAATCTGGAGGCCCGGTCTTGTCCCGTAAACCCCCGTATAACGAGAGCAGACATCTAGACATCGCTTTCTGAGTCTGGTTTATGTTTTTAAGTAAAGCAAAAAAGCAAGCAACTGGGCAAAACCATGCTGCACTGCAGGTGGGGCAGATGCAACATGTCCAGAGAGAGTTAGATTTGGGGGGGGGGGGGGTGTTCAAACTGAAATCTAAATTGCACTGTAAAAATAAAGCAGCCAGTATTTACCCTGCACAGAGACAATATAACCCACACAAATCTAACTCTCTCTGCACATGTTACATCTGCCCCACCTGCAGTGCATCATGGTTTTGCCCATTTGCTTGCTTTTTTGCTTTACTTACAAACGTGACTCAGGCCCCCTGCAGCAGATGCTGATTTTAAACCCTATAGTAATGCCCTAGTTCATATACACACAGTGCCCCCAGTCCATATAACTACCTTTAGTTAACATAATACCACACTGTACTGCTCATAGTTCACATTATGCCACATTGTAGTGTCCCCAATTCACATTAAGCCAAATTGTGGTGCCCCCAGTTCACATTATACCACATCGTAGTGCCCCCAGTTTACATTATACCACATCGTAGTGCCCCAGTTTACATTATACCACATTGTAGTGCCCCCAGTTTACATTATAGCACACTGTAGTGGCCCAGTTCACATTATGCCACAGTGTAGTGCCCCAGTTCACATTATGCCACAGTGTAGTGCCCAATACACATTATGCCACAGTGCAGTGCCCCCAGTTCACATTATGCCACAGTGTAGTGCCCCAGTTCACATTATGCCACAGTGTAGTGCCCCAATTCACATTATGCCACAGTGTAATACCCCCAGTTCCCATTATGCCACAGTGTAGTGCCCCCAGTTCACATTATGCCACAGTGTAGTGCCCCCAGTTCACATTATGCCACAGTGTAGTGCCCCCAGTTCACATTATGCCAAAGTGTAGTGCCCCAGTTCACATTATGCCACATTGTAGTACCAATTGTAGACCAAATTTCACCTTATACAACATTGCGGTGCCCCAGTTCACATTATGCCACATTGTTAGGACCCCAGTTCACAATTAAGGACTTCTATTTACCTCGCTCCTTGCTGACATCATAGCCTAGTAGATAACAGTTACCAGCAACATTGTCTCCTTTCCTGGTGAGCTGGGTGAACCAACCAGGTTCTCCAATACACACACAGACACTGTGACTCACATATGGCTAGAGGAAGTTGCCTGTGCGGCTGGTGGCTGCTACAATCCATCTCTCCGCTGGTACTGAGGTTATCACACCAGCGTCAGTGGAGACACCGCAGTGGTCGCCGGGAGACGTGACCTCAGAAAGCATCTCAGTCTACCATACGTCTGGATTTAAGACCCAGGAGGCCAAATGCACATGTGCGGCCATCAGCCAGAACATGTGAATGCTGCGGAGAGGGACGGAAAAGGATATGCTTGTTGCATATGGGGACATCACTGCCCCATAGAATTCTATGGGGGTGGCAGTGATGCAGGTCCACAATGAATATCCCTAATATCTGCAGCAGAACTTTTTTTATACATACGGGGTATTTCCATAGTGCACCCAGGGTAACATTTGCACAGGATATCTTTTTTATTTACATTTTTTCTCATCCCTAATGGGTACTGTCCTAAAATGCAGAGATGTTCCCATTATCACCGAGAGGCAAATAAGACACTTGTATAAATAGCTCAGCCCAGAAGTTCTATTTCTGCGGCTCCGACGTCCTCACTTATTTATTTTTTGAAAGTTAAAACTGTCCAAGGAATTCAGAGATTATTTTTTTATTCTGTTCCGCCTTGGAGTTTTCCATAACAAGCAGCGGCTGTATGGGGAGATCCCGGCCACCCCGCAGAAGGACTATGATGGGCTGGAAAATCCCCTCTTTGTGATTCACACTAAGAGAGATTGTGCGACTTTGTCTAAATATGTTCCCCTGTGGGATGGAAAGATTCCTGTTTATTCACTTCATCCAGCTCTGACTGATATAGGGACGGGGTCTGGGTAACACTTCTATTTATTATACCTGGCCTGAGTATTGGGGGACGTTGCTGAAAGAGACAGGAGACGTGGGTTCGGGCTGGGCCGGAGGTGTAATCATCCCTGCAGGGATATAAAACACCACTGAGGGCTCAAAGCCACCTGGTTTTTTTTAATATCTAATTTGTAAATATTTGACAGTAGAATACATTGCTCAGCATTGTCCTGACATTCGACTACTTCCCGTCTCCAATAGCAACAGTTGGAGCCACCTAACACTGTCTTAAGACTCAACTAATGGAATCTGATTCAGGAGAAAAAGTTTAATTTTTTTTGCAATTTAAAATCATGGCTAGTAATGTCACATCATATGTACAAATTCACGACTACACCCCCACACCTACCCTACACCCATCTGTACTACTCACACCTACACTACTCACACCTACACTATTCCTACATGTACTACTCACACCTACACTACTCCTATCTGTACTACTCACACCTACACTATTCCTATCTGTACTACTCACACCTACACTATTCCTACATGTACTACTCACACCTACACTACTCCCATCTGTACTACTCACACCTACACTATTCCTACCTGTACAACTCACACCTACACTACTCCTATCTGCACTACTAACACCTACACTACTACTACCTGTACTACTCACACCTGTATTACTTACACCTACCCTACTCCCACCTGTACTACTCCCACCTACACTACTCCCACCTGTACTACTCACACCTACCCTACTCTCACCTGTACTACTCACACCTACACTACTCCTATCTGTACTACTAACACCTACACTACTCCTATCTGTACTACTAACACCTACACTATTCCTACATGTACTACTCACACCTACACTACTCCCATCTGTACTACTCACACCTACCCTACTCACACCTACACTATTTCTACCTGTACTACTCACACCTACACTACTCCCATCTGTACTACTCACACCTACACTATCCCAACATGTACTACTCACACCTACACTACTCCTATCTGTACTACTCCCATCTGTACAACTCACACCTACCCTACTCCCACCTGTACTACTCACACCTACCCTACTCCCACCTACACTATTTCTACCTGTACTACTCACACCTACACTATTCCTACATGTACTACTCACACCTACACTATTCCTACATGTACTACTCACACCTACACTACTCCCATCTGTACTACTCACACCTACACTATTTCTACCGGTACTACTCACACCTACACTACTCCCATCTGTACTACTCACACCTACACTATTCCAACATGTACTACTCACACCTACACTACTCCTATCTGTACTACTCCCATCTGTACTACTCCTACATGCACTACCCACACCTACACTATTCCTACATGTACTACTCACACCTACACTACTCCTATCTGTACTACTCACACCTACACTATTCCTACCTGTACTACTCACACCTACACTACTCCTATCTGTACTACTCACACCTACGCTATTCCTACATATACTACTCACACCTACACTACTCCTATCTGTACTACTCACACCTATACTACTCTCACCTACACTACTCCCACTTGTACTACTCATACCTACACTATTCCTACATATACTACTCACACCTACACTACTCCTATCTGTACTACTCACACCTATCCTACTCCTGCCTGTACTACTCACACCTACCCTACTCCCACCTACACTACTCACACCTACACTATTCCTACCTGTACTACTCACACCACACTATTTCTACCTGTACTACTCAAACCTACACTACTCCCATCTGTACTACTCACACCTACACTATTCCTACCTGTACTACTCACACCTTCACTACTTCTACCTGTACTACTCACACCTACACTACTCCCACCTATCCTACTCCCAACTGTACTGATCACACCTCCCATAATCCCACCTGTACTACTCACACTGGTATACCCTCACACTTCCCCTACTCCCACCTGTACTACTCACACTGGTACACCCTCGCACCTACCCTACTCCCACCTGTACTACTCACACTGGTACACCCTCACACCTCCCCTACTCCCACCTGTACTGCTCACACTGGTACACCCTCACACCTCCCCTACTCCCACCTGTACCACTCACACTGCTACACCCTCACACCTCCCTTACTCCCACCTGTACTACTCACATTGGTACACCCTCACACCTCCCCTACTCCCACCTGTACTACTCACATTGGTACACCCTCACACCTCCCCTACTCCCACCTGTACCACTCACACTGGTACACCCTCACACCTCCCCTACTCCCACCTGTACTACTCACACTGGTACACCCTCACACCTCCCCTACTCCCACCTGTACTACTCACACTGGTACACCCTCACACCTCCCCTACTCCCACCTGTACTACTCACACTGGTACACCCTCACACCTACCCTACTCCCACCTGTACTACTCACACTGGTACACCCTCACACCTCCCCTACTCCCACCTGTACTACTCACACTGGTACACCCTCACACCTACCCTACTCACACCTGTACTACTCACACTGGTACACCCTCACACCTCCCCTACTCCCACCTGTACTGCTCACACTACATCTCCCCTACTCCCACCTGTACTACTCTCACTGGTACACCCTCACACCTACCTTACTCCCTCCTATACTGCTCACACTGGTACACCCTCACACCTTTCCTACTCCCACCTGTACTACTCACACTGGTACACCCTCACACCTCCCCTACTCCCACCTGTTCTACATACTTGCCTACCTGACCCTCTCCATGAGGGAGAAAATGCTCTGTTCCTGGACTCTCCTGGTAATGTATGATTGCCATCACCTGTGGTGAGCTAGTTAATTGATAAGAAAGATGTTTCACCACAGGTGATGGCAATCATACATTACCAGGGAAGTCCAGGAACAGAGCATTTTCTCCCTCATGGTCAGGTAGGCAAGTATGCTGTACTACTCACACTGGTACAGCCTCACACCTCACCTACTCCATGCTTACCGACTTTTCAGCTGCTCTCTCCGGGAGAGAGCAGCCAGGTCGGATCAGCAGGGGGTGGGGACAGGTAGTGATGAGGAGAGGGGGCGGAGCAGAGGCGGGAGGGGGGCATGGCAGAGGCGGGGTGGGGGTGGCTGAGGTATCGCGTCACTTAAGCCACGCGCTTACCGCATAATGCCGCTTTTACAGGCATTATACTGTAGGGGGCGTGGCTATGATGACGCGTTTTAACAAGAATCGCGTCATCGACTGCCCGGACCGACCACTTTACTCACTAAGTGGGCAGCTGGGCAGGGGGGAGCGCAGGAATCGGGAGACTTGCCTGCTTTTCCGGGGGGCCAGGAGGGTCACCCGATTTTCGGGAGCCTTCCGGCCATTCCGGGAGAGTAGGCAAGTATGACCTTCTCCCATCTATACTACTCACACTGGTACACCCTCACACCTCCCTTACTCCCACCTATACTACTCACACGTAAACCCTTATAACTATTCTGTGATGAATCTCACCGCACTGTGGTCTGTTACAAATAAACAGCAGCTGCTAACCGAAATATTGTAATCATTCTAAGTAGCAATGCTGCCCTCTAGTGGACAGGACAAGAATCACTGCACCTACAATACAGACTCATGCTCAAGGACTGCTGAAGAAAGGCTTTGTATAGAAGAGACTGGGGAGGGGGGATTTGAGACGACTCAATTCAATTGCAGGTGAAGATATCTGCCTGGCCGAAACAGCGCAGCAACAGCCACACAACGGCTGTCCAAACTTGCACAAATCATCTCGCAGCCCCATAGGGTAGCGACTAATGAGCACTTTTGTGCAAGTTCGGTATTCGGCCAGGTGGGCAAGGGGTGCGATTTGCACCCTTTGCCTGCAATTGAGTTCCCCCTTAGGCAAAATATACACTTCCATTTGTTAGAGAATAGAGTACTCAGCGATCTGTCTCTGCCCCAGCGCTTCGGGCAGCTTCCCTGCTCTAGCGTTTACCCTCTAGTGTCAGCTCAATGCGGGAGGAGGTGCCTGATCTTGCTGTCCGGGCGGGGCCACGCACTTCTTCATGGGAGAGACAAACTGCACGGACGTGCAGCGTATGCTCTCCTGCGTTTTGCGACCTTGTCTGTCCGCAGCCGCACAACGCATATGTGTAGCCACTGTGAAAGTGCTGTACTGCGCTGTCACTCTGATGTAAGTTCCTGCTGCTGCAGAACCTCTTATGTGCATAACGAACTGCCACCTCTTTTCTCTGAATAAACCTCCAATCTGGTCCATATACAGCACCGCAACACTCTGCCAACACCGTTCATGTGCGGATGTCACCTGTTCTGCGCGCGCGCTCTGTTCCGCTCAATGGCAATTAACAGGGCAGGAATGCTCCTTCCAATGGCGTACTCACCAGCGTTTCCATCATGCGTGCAATCTGTGCGGTGCAGGGGCCAACACCACACACACACTGCAGCCATGCTGTGTTAATACTTACCTTTCCGTAGTCTCGCGACTGGCGCTGAAGCCGCAGCAAAAATCTAGGGATCAGAAGGTCGCTGCCATGTGGCGTCTGCAGTGGGGCTGTGGACACAGAGAGCTGGTGGTGTGGTGGGTTAGGGTACATACTTGTGTGACTGTGCCCTGCGTAGTGCCTGTGACACATAACAATGGTGACCACAGACTATGGTGGCTTATCTCCCCCGGGCTGTGTGGCACAGGGCTTTTATCTCCATTTTCACACTGCAAGCCGGCCTAATATAACAGTGACATTACTGGGGTGCCAGGGTAATATCACACTGCAAGCACTGGGTGCCTGCCTAATATAACAGTGACATTACTGGGGTGCCAGGGTAATATCACACTGCAAGCACTGGGTGCCGGCCTAATATAACAGTGACATTACTGGGGTGTCAGGGTAATATCACACTGCAAGCACTGGGTGCCTGCCTAATATAACAGTGACATTACTGGGGTGCCAGGGTAATATCACACTGCAAGCACTGGGTGCCTGCCTAATATAACAGTGACATTACTGGGGTGTCAGGGTAATGTCACACTGCAAGCACTGGGTGCCGGCCTAATATAACAGTGACATTACTGGGGTGCCAGGGTAATATCACACTGCAAGCACTGGGTGCCTGCCTAATATAACAGTGACATTACTGGGGTGTCAGGGTAATATCACACTGCAAGCACTGGGTGCCGGCCTAATATAACAGTGACATTACTGGGGTGCCAGGGTAATATCACACTGCAAGCACTGGGTGCCTGCCTAATATAACAGTGACATTACTGGGGTGCCAGGGTAATATCACACTGCAAGCACTGGGTGCCTGCCTAATATAACAGTGACATTACTGGGGTGCCAGGGTAATATCACACTGCAAGCACTGGGTGCCTGCCTAATATAACAGTGACATTACTGGGGTGTCAGGGTAATATCACACTGCAAGCACTGGGTGCCTGCCTAATATAACAGTGACATTACTGGGGTGCCAGGATAATATCACACTGCAAGCACTGGGTGCCTGCCTAATATAACAGTGACATTACTGGGGTGCCAGGATAATATCACACTGCAAGCACTGTGTGTCTGCCTAATATAACAGTGACATTACTGGGGTGTCAGGGTAATATCACACTGCAAGCACTGGGTATCTGCCTAATATAACAGTGACATTACTGGGGTGCCAGGGTAATATCACACTGCAAGCACTGGGTGCCTGCCTAATATAACAGTGACATTACTGGGGTGTCAGGGTAATATCACACTGCAAGCACTGGGTGCCGGCCTAATATAACAGTGACATTACTGGGGTGCCAGGATAATATCACACTGCAAGCACTGTGTGCCTGCCTAATATAACAGTGACATTACTGGGGTGTCAGGGTAATATCACACTGCAAGCACTGGGTGCCTGCCTAATATAACAGTGACATTACTGGGGTGTCAGGGTAATATCACACTGCAAGCACTGGGTGCCGGCCTAATATAACAGTGACATTACTGGGGTGCCAGGGTAATATCACACTGCAAGCACTGGGTGCCTGCCTAATATAACAGTGACATTACTGGGGTGTCAGGGTAATATCACACTGCAAGCACTGGGTGCCGGCCTAATATAACAGTGACATTACTGGGGTGCCAGGATAATATCACACTGCAAGCACTGGGTGTCTGCCTAATATAACAGTGACATTACTGGGGTGCCAGGATAATATCACACTGCAAGCACTGTGTGCCTGCCTAATATAACAGTGACATTACTGGGGTGTCAGGGTAATGTCACACTGCAAGCACTGGGTGTCTGCCTAATATAACAGTGACATTACTGGGGTGCCAGGATAATATCACACTGCAAGCACTGTGTGCCTGCCTAATATAACAGTGACATTACTGGGGTGTCAGGGTAATATCACACTGCAAGCACTGGGTGCCGGCCTAATATAACAGTGACATTACTGGGGTGCCAGGGTAATATCACACTGCAAGCACTGGGTGCCTGCCTAATATAACAGTAACATTACTGGGGTGCCAGGGTAATGTCACACTGCAAGCACTGGGTGCCTGCCTAATATAACAGTGACATTACTGGGGTGTCAGGGTAATATCACACTGCAAGCACTGGGTGTCTGCCTAATATAACAGTGACATTACTGGGGTGCCAGGGTAATGTCACACTGCAAGCACTGGGTGCCTGCCTAATATAACAGTGACATTACTGGGGTGCCAGGGTAATGTCACACTGCAAGCACTGGGTGCCTGCCTAATATAACAGTTACATTACTGGGGTGTGACAATGCTAAATTCCTTTGTCGTATAAACAACCCTTTATGAAGCTAAGAACACTGTACGCTGTTTACTTAAGAAGTACCGTAATGATACGCTATCTGCGTAACGATCGCTCAGCCGTAGGCGAGACGCTCAAGCGTCACGTTCGCTCGCGGCCCAGTGATCACAGGACACGTTATTGGTTATGTCTAGAGTAATGATTCGCTATGGCGTAGCGGACGCTCGAGACCACGAGGAGATCACCAGCGGCGCAGACGCTCACAACGCTATACCTTAATGTTTAAACCTTATACCAAAGAAATACAAAGAATACCTTAATGTGAGTACAGGGTGTAAGTGCAACCTTGTGTAACCTGACTAACTACAAAGCTGCTTGAGCGTCACCGACGCTCAAGTGAACACTTAACACCATAGAAAACACACAGATACTGGTTTAGGTTCCAAAGCCTATTAACTGTATTATATCTAATATACTTGTAAAAGGGGATAACAGTACAATTGATACACTACAATATAACAGAGACTTCCTAACCACAGAACTAAACTATAAATACAAAAAGACAATACTACTCTGACCTAAATGCAATACAATACAATGCTATAATACTATGAGAGATATAAGAGAAAAGAGGAGAGAGAGAGAGAGAGAGAGAGAGAGAGAAATTGGCTCACAGAAAGACAATGATTACGGAGAGAAACTTACGCACAAAGGGTATGATCGCCTGCGCCTCGATATCCAGCTCCCGGCTATCAGCAGATAACCGTTGATGAGAGAGTGAGAGCTGGATGTGGTCGGCCTGCCTATTTATGCCCCACACACAATGCAATCTCCTGGTCCTACAATCCCATTGTCCATTGGCCGAAGGAATTCGGCCCTGCATCATAACAAAAGGTCATAGGGTGATTCATACAGGTGGGCTGTGACGATTTCCAACAGCTCAGGTGGGTGGGAAACTGGGTTTCCCGCCGCATACCTGAGTATGTGTAAATAATAGAAATGGACATAAACTTCTTATGTCCATAACTATTCGCACGAGCGATTAATACGCTCCAAACCAACACCGGAATATTGCTAATTAAATACTCTTCCGATGGGTACCAAACACTGCTGTATGATTCCTGTTAGACCCTTCGTACGATATAAAGAGGGATTCCTCAGCTCTGGGACATTGTATTTTAACCAAACTTTCAGAATCTATCAAAGGGACCATGATCTATAAACTACATTAATTGTGAAAATATGTAACGAATGAGTCGCACGCTACGACTATATAAACTCTACCGTAAATACGCATACCGCGCCTGCGAGGGCACGCTATTGCGGGTATGCGCCTCCACGGGAGAGCGTACGCACGCGCAGCGCGGACCAGTGTGCGGTGCAAATATGGCAACGTGCATTGAGACATTTTTCTGACTTTGACAGTCCACCCTTTGGCAGTCAATAATAACTGCCACAAAACATTTAAGGAGAAAAATGTAAGTCAGGGGTTAATTGATTTCCATGGTGGGGTAAGGAAGAAGAGAGGAGTAGGTGTGAAAAGGGTATGACCTAGTGAGAAAGTAGAAGCATGTGTGTATGAGTCCATGTTTGGAGGGTCATGTATCATCGTGCCGTACGTGTGGTAAATCAAGCTTCGAGGTATTGCGAAGTATACATTTGAATTCCTTCTTATCCTGTGGTACAGGTCTGTGGATGGGCTGTCAAACTCTACCGAGCTCATTTCGGCTGTGGTTGTAACAAAATGGGGATGCACATTTTAGTTGATGATACATGAATGGGGGAGGTATGTGGTTGCTGATATCTGTGCCTGTATACCTCGAGCGGTGCGAGTGAAATCTAACGCTACCAGAACCTGAATCCCGGTGGATTCATGGATAAGATCAGAGGCCGGATGCTCTAACCTTTCTGACAGTTGTCTTTTAACTCGGTGCTCGTAATGAGTGTGAGTATAAGGAGCTTGGGCACCACGGTGTATGTCCTTCATTTTGTCATGTGTAACAGTCATCACTTCAGGCAATACTTTTCCAATATAACACAATCCTTCAGAGTTTGGGGCAAGCCACTTGTACGCCTTTCTCCCGCATATGAAATATGCATCATCGGGGAGAACATATGGGACGGAGAAGGACATGACCATGTTACAAACCTTCCAGGTGAAATCTCCTGACCCTAATTCTTCCATCTGCCTAATGCACGTATCGGTTTGTACGATATGTGCACAGTATCCTGGTGATACCTCTCCAACTCTAGTAATCCTATTTCCTAAGGTATATCGATACCGGAAAGATTTTCCTCTACTGGCTATGTGGCGTACGAGCTCTGTATCTGTAGGCATTCTATCTGCTCTGTGTGAAAAGGTCATGGTGTGGTTACTCCATGACACTTCCCAATTTCCCGGTTTTCTAGGATTGGAGATGTTAAAACATAAGAGGGACCTATCCACATGGTATTGGTGGAGCTTCAAACTAGGAGGGCTGGAGATGTTAAACCTCCGGTCCACCGGTCTCCCACCACTTAGCTCAAGTACCTCCCCTAACGTTAGAGGAAATGGTACTAGCCCTGATTTGCTGTGACCCTGAGGTACTTGAGAGCATACCCAACAATCTGTTTGGTTTAACACGTTACCCACTAAGGAGTGATAGTCACTCAATGGATGCCGGTCTATATGGATATTAAAACTAGATTGGCATTTCTTTATGCATCCATCTTCAACCAGATTATCACAGAGCCTACAGATACAATTTTCTTCAGCTAACAATCCATCACAATTTCTTCTATCGGATCGTTTTCTGATACTCGCCTTTGCTTGTTGGTTTGGTTGATCTTGGAAAACTACGCCTCCATCATCATAATCGGAACCCATTCCAGAACCTCTTTCGACCTCTATGGTACTCTCGCCGGAACAGACTGCTCTGGTCAACATCATGGTTAACATCAAAATCCGGATCACAGTCTCTTGGGGCAAGTCCATCTTTGAGGAGGAAATAGAGAAGAATGAGAAGGGGGAAAAAGAAATTTTAAGGGAGAGGGGCTGGGAAGTGGAGAAAAACAATAAAAGGGAGAAGGGAGTCGACAACTGCTTTCGATCTTCAAGGCTCAGGTGCCGCCTCAGTCCTCCTGGAACAGACACTCCAGTGATACAACCTCTACCGTCTGTTCCTTATCACGGGACTTCTCGGGATCAGCAACCTTCTTGCAGTGGGATGAATGGACCCAAGTCTCTCTCTCAGCAACCTTCAATGCTGTGGTGCTGGTCAATAAGACCTGGTATGGTCCTTCCCATCTATCAATAAGACAACCTGAGCGTAGAAAATTTCGTATCATTACATAATCCCCAGGTTCAATGTCATGACAATTACTATCTGGTAAATCAGGAATCACCAACTTCAGATTATCATTTTGATTCCTCAACTGCTTACTCATGTTAATCAAGTATTTTACAGTTACTTCATTGTTACATTTCAAATCATCCTGAGGGTTAATCATGACGTGTGGTTGTCGACCAAACAGAATTTCAAAAGGAGACAGATTAAGAGGGGACCTGGGAGTGGTTCTGATGCTATACAAAACAATGGGTAAAGCTTCTGGCCACGTCAATCCTGTCTCTGCCATTACTTTACTCAATTTATTTTTAATAGTGCTGTTCACTCTTTCGACCTTCGCGCTCGCCTGTGGACGGTACGGAGTGTGCAGCTTGCTATCAATACCCATCAACTTACACATTCCTTGAAAGACATCACCTGTAAAATGGGTACCCCTATCACTTTCAATGATTCTAGGGATACCATATCTACATACAAATTCCTGCACAATTTTCTTAGCTGTAAACATAGCGGTGTTTGTAGCTGCTGGAAAAGCTTCGACCCAATTCGAGAAAACATCTATACAGACAAGTACATATTTCAAATTTCTACATGGGGGTAATTGAATGAAGTCAATTTGTATTACTTGAAAAGGGCCGCCGGCAGGTGGGATATGGGATGGTTCTGTAGGTATTGCTTTTCCAATATTCTTTCTCAGACAGGTAAGGCATGACATTGCTCTTTTACCCGCATGAGAGGAGAATCCTGGGGCGCACCAGTATGCTCTTACCAATTTGCACATCCCCTCCTTGCCTAGATGAGTCAGCCCGTGAGCTGCTTCAGCCAGACATGGAAGGTATGCCCTGGGGGCCACTGGTTTACCATGTCCATCCGTCCAGAGCCCTGAGGACTCCTGGCCATATCCCTTTGCCTTCCAGACTGCTCTTTCCTGTGTGGAACACAAATTCTGCATCTCACACAACTTTTGTGTGTTGATGGTATTAAATACCATCAACTGTGTGGTGTCTGTCTGTATGGGGGTAGCAGCTGCAAGCTTTGCGGCTTCGTCTGCTCGGCTGTTACCAAGGGATACTGGGTCTTGGCTATATGTATGTGCTTTACATTTGATAACAGCCACTCTGTCGGGTTCCTGTATCGCTGTTAGAAGCCTTTTTATATGAGCTGCATGCGCTATCGGTGTACCAGCCGCCGTCATGAAATTTCTGAGCCGCCATAGGGCTCCGAAATCATGGACTACCCCGAAGGCGTATCTAGAATCGGTGTAGATATTGGCAGACTTACCCTTAGCCAATTCACATGCTCTGGTTAGGGCGACCAGTTCAGCAACCTGGGCTGAGTGAGGTGGGCCTAGCGGTTCCGCTTCTATGGTGTCTTGGTCATCTACGACTGCGTATCCAGTACACAAGTCTCCCGAGTCTGACTGTCTATGACAACTACCCTCCGTGTAGAACGTGAGTTCTGCATCTTCCAGTGGATTGTCACTGATGTCAGGCCTTGCGGTAAAATTTTGGGTCAAATATTCCATACAATCATGTGTATCTTCCTTTGCATTAAATCCTCCTTCCCCATCACTCTCACCTCCCACCCTTTGTGCCTGACCAGGCACACCTGGGAGGAATGTTGCAGGGTTTAATGCGCTGCATCTCCTTATGGTGATGTTTACTGGGGCCATTAATGCCAATTCCCATCTCGTAAACCTTGCTGATGAGACGTGTCTGGTTTGGGCAGAATTCAATAAGGCAGATACCGCATGCGGTGTATGGATTGTGAGGTTGTGGCCTAGCACGACATCTTCGCTTTTTGTCACTAGCAATGCTATCGCCGCAACGCTACGCAAGCATGTGGGGAGGGATCGCGCTACCGTGTCTAGCTGAGCGCTGTAGTATGCAATTGGCCTGCTGGCATCACCGTGTTTTTGTGTTAGTACACCTGCTGCGCACCCAGCACTTTCTGTTCCGTATAGTTCAAAGGGTTTCCCATAGTCTGGCATACCTAGTGCTGGTGCCTGCGTTAGGCATTGCTTGAGTCTCTCAAATGCTGTTTCGGATTCGTCTGTATGCGAAATCCGATCAGGTTTGTTTGAAGAGACCATTTCCTGCAAAGGTAGCGCCAATATGGAAAACCCTGGGATCCAATTACGGCAATACCCACACATTCCTAGAAACGTCCTGATCTGTTGTTGGGTTTGTGGCAGTGTCATGTCTCTAATGGCTTGGATTCTATCAGCGGTCAGGTGTCTCAGTCCTTGTGTTAGACAGTGTCCCAAATATTTTACCTTAGCTTGGCATAATTGCAACTTGTCTTTGGAAACCTTGTGACCTGTGTCTGAAAGATGAAACAGGAGCTGTTTCGTATCCTTCAGAGATGCTTCCAGTGAATCTGAACACAGTAATAAATCGTCCACATACTGTATCAATACTGATCCACTGTCTGGTTGGAAAGACTGTAAACAATCATGCAAAGCCTGAGAAAATATACTTGGACTATCTATGAAACCTTGGGGTAACCGAGTCCACGTGTATTGGACTCCTCTGTATGTGAATGCAAACAAATATTGGCTGTCAGGGTGCAGAGGTACCGAAAAGAAAGCGGAGCAGAGGTCAATAACAGTGAAAAATTTGGCAGTGGGAGGAATTTGCATTAGGATGACAGCTGGATTAGGCACTACGGGGAACTGACTCTCAACTATTTTGTTAATCCCCCTTAGATCCTGCACTAGCCTGTAACCCCTCCCCCCACTCTTTTTAACAGGGAAGATGGGACTATTTGCTGTGCTGGACGTTCTTACTAGAATGCCCTGTTGTAGCAAGCGCTCTATCACTGGGAAAACTCCTAACTCCACCTCTGGCTTCAGAGGATACTGTGGGATTTTTGGAGCTATCCTACCATCTTTTACTTGCACAACTACTGGAGCTATATTTGCCATTAATCCAGTGTCCTGTCCATCTTTTGTCCAAAGTGACTCTGGTATCTGAGATGTCATCTCTTCTACTTGGGATGGATTCCTATTTGTCATAATGGAATGTGACATTAATTTTGATGGGGAGTCTAGCATGTCTCGTACTTCCTGAGCGTGATTCTCAGGGATGTCCAAGAATACACCTTCAGGAGTACAATAAATGACGCAACCCATTTTACATAGTAAGTCTCTTCCCAGGAGATTAGTTGGTGCCGATGCAGCCAGCAAAAAGGAATGCTTGGTATGCAAAGGCCCTATTGTAATCTCGGCTGGTTTGCTAACAGGGTAGTGCTGGACTACTCCTGTTACTCCCATGGCTGGAATTGTCCTACCAGTGGTTCTCATGCCCACTGTCGAATTTATCACTGACTTGGCCGCCCCTGTGTCTACAAGAAAGTTTAAAGTTTTACCAGCTACATTGATTGCAATTTCTGGTTCGCTTCCAAGACTGGCAATCAACTTAACTGGCTGCAGATTACAGGTATGGCCACACCCCTATTGGATATGCTGACCTCCCTGAATCCCATTGGCAGCAACTACTTGTGGGGGAGTTAGCTGGGAACTACCAGAGGCATGCCAATCTCTGTTCGGGGGATATCTTTTTGTTTCCCCTGTATGTGGCTCAAAACTCCGCCTCTGTGGACCCTGCTCCCAATGTCGTGTGTTGTGTTGTTGTCTAGGGGGTTGAAAAGATCTTTGTACATTCTTTGTTCTACATTCTCGTGCAAAGTGTCCCGGTCTGTTACAAGAAAAACATGTTATTACACTTGCCTTACCCACAGGATTCGGTGGTACATACGCAGGCTGCCTTGTGGTCAGCGCCTGTATACTTACGGACATCAACTTATCACTTTGCGACTCTCTGTGCCTAGTGATGTTTCTGTCGTGATCAATAGCAGCCTCTCTCAATGTGGACACTGACAGACCTCGCCAACATGGTTGTGTGGTCTGTACCCTAGCTTTTAATGTTTCTTTCAAACCATCCATCAGTACAGATACTGCTACTTCTCGATGGTTTGGGTTGGTCTTAATGTCTTCTATACCAGTGTACTTTGCCATTTCTAATAGTGCCCGGTGAAAATACTCTGTTGCCGTTTCGGACTCCTTTTGCTTAATGGAAAATATCTTGTTCCATTTAACAACGGCTGGGAAATACTCCTTTAGCTGTAAATTTATCCTTTTTACATTATCCTTGTTGTACACGTCTGTAAGCGGTACATCTTTATCCAATGCACAGTCAGCTAAGAACTGAGTTGCGTCAACATTGGAAGGTAAACAAGCTCTTAGCAGTATCTGCCAATCCTTGTTGTTGGGTTCTACAGTGTTACCTAGATCCCTGATGTATTTTTGGCTAGCAACTAAATCCTTCCTGGGGTCAGGAAATTCGGACACTATTGTTCTTAATTCCATTCTGGAAAATGGAGTGTACATGGCAATGTTCCTTATGGGAGTGGCTCCAGACACATCTGTTTTTCCATTGGGAACTGCTATTACCCTTACAGGAGCAATTCTAACAGCCTCTTCCTGTGTAGATTCTACAGCTTGTTGTGGTACAATTGTTTCAGTGTAGTGCATGGTGCCGTACTTACCCGTTGACACGACCTCACCTATCCCTCCGCTAGGGGCTTTCACTAATCTCGTGGGTGTCGCTGTGCCTACTGTGGTCTCTGCTATGGTGGCTGCAAGAGAGAGAGCTGAAATTGTTGCTGAATCGTCTTCTTGATCACACTCCTGAGGAAGGTTCAAAACAGGGTACATCTTGCACGGGTTAATACTTGCATGAGTTATTTGGTTAACATCATTAACATTTACAAGGTTACTAAGAGTTTGTGTTTTACAACCCAGTGCGTTTCTCTCCGCAATCAACTTCTCTCCTGCAATGTATGGTGGAGGAGGAGCTGTGGCAATCAACTTCCTGACTGCCCCAGATCCTGCCGCCAGAGCCAAACCTCTCTGTATCTCACCTTCCTGGTGCCATAACTGTAAATAATCATGATGCTGAATTCGTCTCTTTGCTGATTTTACGAGACATATCCTCCTCCTTAAATTTTGTAACACTTCTGGACTGAAGCTACCTATTCTTGGGAATTTGTCCCTGTCTTGTACAGTCATTCTCTCCCATTCATCACATAAAACCTCTGTGTGACTACCGTATTTTTCACACATTACATATCGTGCCGACCCAACTGGTCGGTTCTCTGAATCAACCCGAACTGAGGTTGATCGCCCCCTACCTGAACAAATGGCCCCCATAATCTGCAGGCGTTGCTTATTCCTCCTTGGATCTTTATCTCAAGGTTTTCAGCGAACCCTTACAAACAAACCAAGATGTCCTTGGGCAGGCCGGCGGTGGTGGTTTATCAAGTACCCCACTTACTTCTCGCCCACGTTGGCCAGTACTGCAATCACTGTAACCAGAGCTGCTGTACCCAACCTAGGGCCCCTGTGAACCTTTATTTACTGGGGCGCGTTCCCCAGCAAGTATCGGTTGTTGGATAGTTCCTGAGTGACCAGCGAACTTCCCTTCCAAAAATAAAAAATTACACAAATCACGTCAGAATGTACAAATAGCGTTTGTGACCACTTTACTCTAATGGTATTAGGTCAGATTACTAACTACTGCACACAATTACGTGCGGTCCAATCGTTCAGTACACGAGCACTACTTGTCATGTACTGAAAGATCAATGGAATCGATGTTTCCGGCCGCGATTCCTTCAGCAAGAGCTTGTATGGCCTATATGGGTTCTGCACCAACACCCCAGGCGTTGTGCCACTGGACTTTTATAGCGGACCTCTTACCTTACGACCTCCTGGTCTTGTTACCTTATGACCTCCTGGTCTTGTTACCTTATGGTCCGCTATACTCTAATGCTCAAATATTATTTAACCAGGGATGCCTCCCTAGCCACCGTATATGTCACTTACACGTGTGTCCCTTGACGAGTACCCGGCTTTCCTTTTGGTTCCACCTTAAAGTTATATAAACTTTTGTATACAAAACACACTCACTCAACACATGTACACTTTTGTTTCTATATCTATTTCTGCGCAGAAATTGTCTTTAGGCCAAAAGTGTTACCAATTAGGAGCAGGATCTGTTAAACTAAATTTCAGATTTTTCCAAAAATAGATTTGCGTTATTTACCGCGTCGCGTTATCTACCGCTGTGCGTTAATTATCGCCTTTGCGCTAATTCTCGCTTTGCGCTAATTCACCTTTTTCGTGACTTGAGCTACGTGAGCGTAACCGGACGCTACGTTGCGTAATGTACGCTGCGTGCGTCTGCCTTTTGGATTGCGTACGCTAGTCTTTGTTAGCGACACGTGTACGCAATGCAAAGGATCCACCGTAACACAATATATACTTTTATCAATGTAAATGATCCCTGATCATCTACCGCAATCCACACTGACTGCCTTGTCTCCTAGACAAATCGTGTGTTGTTCTATACTTTAACTATTACCTTTACTATGAAATAACAGCAAATCTCTTTTTAGCACTTTCTATCAACTATAAAAATTGGCAAACAGGAATAGTGATATACGAAATTGAAAAAGAAATGCAGATAAATGTATGCGTGCGTGTATACGCAAGACAGAAGAGAAATAAAACAGTTTTTAAAAGACACAAGCGTTTTGTTCTTACTTCCGGTTCCCGGATTCCTTCAGCACTCTTTATCTAAGCGAAGCAGACGCTTATCCCGTCAGCACTGTGAGACAACCTCCCACCCTTTGCTGGAGGGATAATGTCTGCTGATCTACCTAGTGCAGATATGAGAAGGATAGGACGAGTCCCCAATTGACAATGCTAAATTCCTTTGTCGTATAAACAACCCTTTATGAAGCTAAGAACACTGTACGCTGTTTACTTAAGAAGTACCGTAATGATACGCTATCTGCGTAACGATCGCTCAGCCGTAGGCGAGACGCTCAAGCGTCACGTTCGCTCGCGGCCCAGTGATCACAGGACACGTTATTGGTTATGTCTAGAGTAATGATTCGCTATGGCGTAGCGGACGCTCGAGACCACGAGGAGATCACCAGCGGCGCAGACGCTCACAACGCTATACCTTAATGTTTAAACCTTATACCAAAGAAATACAAAGAATACCTTAATGTGAGTACAGGGTGTAAGTGCAACCTTGTGTAACCTGACTAACTACAAAGCTGCTTGAGCGTCACCGACGCTCAAGTGAACACTTAACACCATAGAAAACACACAGATACTGGTTTAGGTTCCAAAGCCTATTAACTGTATTATATCTAATATACTTGTAAAAGGGGATAACAGTACAATTGATACACTACAATATAACAGAGACTTCCTAACCACAGAACTAAACTATAAATACAAAAAGACAATACTACTCTGACCTAAATGCAATACAATACAATGCTATAATACTATGAGAGATATAAGAGAAAAGAGGAGAGAGAGAGATAGAGAGAGAGAGAGAGAAATTGGCTCACAGAAAGACAATGATTACGGAGAGAAACTTACGCACAAAGGGTATGATCGCCTGCGCCTCGATATCCAGCTCCCGGCTATCAGCAGATAACCGTTGATGAGAGAGTGAGAGCTGGATGTGGTCGGCCTGCCTATTTATGCCCCACACACAATGCAATCTCCTGGTCCTACAATCCCATTGTCCATTGGCCGAAGGAATTCGGCCCTGCATCATAACAAAAGGTCATAGGGTGATTCATACAGGTGGGCTGTGACGATTTCCAACAGCTCAGGTGGGTGGGAAACTGGGTTTCCCGCCGCATACCTGAGTATGTGTAAATAATAGAAATGGACATAAACTTCTTATGTCCATAACTATTCGCACGAGCGATTAATACGCTCCAAACCAACACCGGAATATTGCTAATTAAATACTCTTCCGATGGGTACCAAACACTGCTGTATGATTCCTGTTAGACCCTTCGTACGATATAAAGAGGGATTCCTCAGCTCTGGGACATTGTATTTTAACCAAACTTTCAGAATCTATCAAAGGGACCATGATCTATAAACTACATTAATTGTGAAAATATGTAACGAATGAGTCGCACGCTACGACTATATAAACTCTACCGTAAATACGCATACCGCGCCTGCGAGTGCACGCTATTGCGGGTATGCGCCTCCACGGGAGAGCGTACGCACGCGCAGCGCGGACCAGTGTGCGGTGCAAATATGGCAACGTGCATTGAGACATTTTTCTGACTTTGACAGGTGTCAGGGTAATATCACACTGCAAGCACTGGGTGTCTGCCTAATATAACAGTGACATTACTGGGGTGTCAGGGTAATATCACACTGCAAGCACTGGGTGTCTGCCTAATATAACAGTGACATTACTGGGGTGCCAGGGTAATGTCACACTGCAAGCACTGGGTGCCTGCCTAATATAACAGTGACATTACTGGGGTGTCAGGGTAATATCACACTGCAAGCACTGTGTGCCTGCCTAATATAACAGTAACATTACTGGGGTGCCAGGGTAATGTCACACTGCAAGCACTGGGTGCCTGCCTAATATAACAGTGACATTACTGGGGTGCCAGGATAATATCACACTGCAAGCACTGTGTGCCTGCCTAATATAACAGTAACATTACTGGGGTGCCAGGGTAATGTCACACTGCAAGCACTGGGTGCCTGCCTAATATAACAGTGACATTACTGGGGTGTCAGGGTAATATCACACTGCAAGCACTGGGTGTCTGCCTAATATAACAGTGACATTACTGGGGTGTCAGGGTAATATCACACTGCAAGCACTGGGTGTCTGCCTAATATAACAGTGACATTACTGGGGTGCCAGGGTAATATCACACTGCAAGCACTGGGTGTCTGCCTAATATAACAGTGACATTACTGGGGTGCCAGGGTAATGTCACACTGCAAGCACTGGGTGCCTGCCTAATATAACAGTGACATTACTGGGGTGTCAGGGTAATATCACACTGCAAGCACTGTGTGCCTGCCTAATATAACAGTAACATTACTGGGGTGCCAGGGTAATGTCACACTGCAAGCACTGGGTGCCTGCCTAATATAACAGTGACATTACTGGGGTGCCAGGATAATATCACACTGCAAGCACTGTGTGCCTGCCTAATATAACGGTAACATTACTGGGGTGCCAGGGTAATGTCACACTGCAAGCACTGGGTGCCTGCCTAATATAACAGTGACATTACTGGGGTGTCAGGGTAATATCACACTGCAAGCACTGGGTGTCTGCCTAATATAACAGTGACATTACTGGGGTGTCAGGGTAATATCACACTGCAAGCACTGGGTGTCTGCCTAATATAACAGTGACATTACTGGGGTGCCAGGGTAATGTCACACTGCAAGCACTGGGTGCCTGCCTAATATAACAGTGACATTACTGGGGTGCCAGGTAGAGATGAGCGGGTTCGGTTTCTTTGAATCCGAACCCGCACGAACTTCACTTTTTTTTTCACGGGTCCGAGCGACTCGGATCTTCCCGCCTTGCTCGGTTAACCCGAGCGCGCCCGAACGTCATCATGACGCTGTCGGATTCTCGCGAGACTCGGATTCTATATAAGGAGCCGCGCGTCGCCGCCATTTTCACACGTGCATTGAGATTGATAGGGAGAGGACGTGGCTGGCGTCCTCTCCATTTAGATTAGATTTAGAAGAGAGAGAGAGAGATTGCTGTGATACTGTAGATTAGAAGAGAGTGCAGAGTGCAGACAGAGTTTAGTGACTGACGACCACAGTGACCAGTGACCACCAGAGACAGTGCAGTTGTTTGTTTTATTTAATATATCCGTTCTCTGCCTGAAAAAAACGATACACAGTCACACAGTGACTCAGTCTGTGTGCACTGCTCAGCCCAGTGTGCTGCACATCAATGTATTGTATATAAAGCTTATAATTGTGGGGGAGACTGGGGAGCACTGCAGGTTGTTATAGCAGGAGCCAGGAGTACATGATAAATAATATTATATTAAAATTAAACAGTGCACACTTTTGCTGCAGGAGTGCCACTGCCAGTGTGACTAGTGGTGACCAGTGCCTGACCACCAGTATATTAGTAGTATTGTATACTATCTCTTTATCAACCAGTCTATATTAGCAGCAGACACAGTACAGTGCGGTAGTTCACGGCTGTGGCTACCTCTGTGTCGGCACTCGGCAGGCAGTCCGTCCATCCATAATTGTATTATATACCACCTAACCGTGGTTTTTTTTTTCTTTCTTTATACCGTCGTCATAGTCATACTAGTTGTTACGAGTATACTACTATCTCTTTATCAACCAGTGTACAGTGCGGTAGTTCACGGCTGTGGCTACCTCTGTGTCGGAACTCGGCAGGCAGTCCGTCCATCCATAATTGTATTATAATATATACCACCTAACCGTGGTTTTTTTTTCGTTCTTTATACCGTCGTCATACTAGTTGTTACGAGTATACTACTATCTCTTTATCAACCAGTGTACAGTGCGGTAGTTCACGGCTGTGGCTACCTCTGTGTCGGAACTCGGCAGGCAGTCCGTCCATCCATAATTGTATTATAATATATACCACCTAACCGTGGTTTTTTTTTCGTTCTTTATACCGTCGTCATACTAGTTGTTACGAGTATACTACTATCTCTTTATCAACCAGTGTACAGTGCGGTAGTTCACGGCTGTGGCTACCTCTGTGTCGGCACTCGGCAGGCAGTCCGTCCAACCATAATTGTATTATATACCACCTAACCGTGGTTTTTTTTTCATTCTTTATACCGTCGTCATACTAGTTGTTACGAGTATACTACTATCTCTTTATCAACCAGTGTACAGTGCGGTAGTTCACGGCTGTGGCTACCTCTGTGTCGGCACTCGGCAGGCAGTCCGTCCAACCATAATTGTATTATATACCACCTAACCGTGGTTTTTTTTTCATTCTTTATACCGTCGTCATACTAGTTGTTACGAGTATACTACTATCTCTTTATCAACCAGTGTACAGTGCGGTAGTTCACGGCTGTGGCTACCTCTGTGTCGGCACTCGGCAGCCCGTCCATAATTGTATATACCAGTGACCTAACCGTGGTTTTTTTTTCTTTCTTTATACATACATACTAGTTACGAGTATACTATCTCTTTATCAACCAGTCTATATATTAGCAGCAGACACAGTACAGTGCGGTAGTTCACGGCTGTGGCTACCTCTGTGTCGGCACTCGGCAGCCCGTCCATAATTGTATATACCACCTAACCGTGGTTTTTTTTTCTTTCTTTATACATACATACTAGTTACGAGTATACTATCTCTTTATCAACCAGTCTATATATTAGCAGCAGACACAGTACAGTGCGGTAGTTCACGGCTGTGGCTACCTCTGTGTCGGCACTCCGCAGCCCGTCCATAATTGTATATACCAGTGACCTAACCGTGGTTTTTTTTTCTTTCTTTATACATACATACTAGTTACGAGTATACTATCTCTTTATCAACCAGTCTATATATTAGCAGCAGACACAGTACAGTGCGGTAGTTCACGGCTGTGGCTACCTCTGTGTCGGCACTCGGCAGCCCGTCCATAATTGTATATACCAGTGACCTAACCGTGGTTTTTTTTTCTTTCTTTATACATACATACTAGTTACGAGTATACTATCTCTTTATCAACCAGTCTATATATTAGCAGCAGACACAGTACAGTGCGGTAGTTCACGGCTGTGGCTACCTCTGTGTCGGCACTCGGCAGCCCGTCCATAATTGTATATACCAGTGACCTAACCGTGGTTTTTTTTTCTTTCTTTATACATACATACTAGTTACGAGTATACTATCTCTTTATCAACCAGTCTATATATTAGCAGCAGACACAGTACAGTGCGGTAGTTCACGGCTGTGGCTACCTCTGTGTCGGCACTCGGCAGCCCGTCCATAATTGTATACTAGTATCCAATCCATCCATCTGCATTGTTTACCTGAGGTGCCTTTTAGTTGTGCCTATTAAAATATGGAGAACAAAAATGTTGAGGTTCCAAAATTAGGGAAAGATCAAGATCCACTTCCACCTCGTGCTGAAGCTGCTGCCACTAGTCATGGCCGAGACGATGAAATGCCAGCAACGTCGTCTGCCAAGGCCGATGCCCAATGGCATAGTACAGAGCATGTCAAAACCAAAACACCAAATATCAGTAAAAAAAGGACTCCAAAACCTAAAATAAAATTGTCGGAGGAGAAGCGTAAACTTGCCAATATGCCATTTACCACACGGAGTGGCAAGGAACGGCTGAGGCCCTGGCCTATGTTCATGGCTAGTGGTTCAGCTTCACATGAGGATGGAAGCACTCAGCCTCTCGCTAGAAAACTGAAAAGACTCAAGCTGGCAAAAGCACCGCAAAGAACTGTGCGTTCTTTGAAATCCCAAATCCACAAGGAGAGTCCAATTGTGTCGGTTGCGATGCCTGACCTTCCCAACACTGGACGTGAAGAGCATGCGCCTTCCACCATTTGCACGCCCCCTGCAAGTGCTGGAAGGAGCACCCGCAGTCCAGTTCCTGATAGTCAGATTGAAGATGTCAGTGTTGAAGTACACCAGGATGAGGAGGATATGGGTGTTGCTGGCGCTGGGGAGGAAATTGACCAGGAGGATTCTGATGGTGAGGTGGTTTGTTTAAGTCAGGCACCCGGGGAGACACCTGTTGTCCGTGGGAGGAATATGGCCGTTGACATGCCAGGTGAAAATACCAAAAAAATCAGCTCTTCGGTGTGGAGGTATTTCACCAGAAATGCGGACAACAGGTGTCAAGCCGTGTGTTCCCTTTGTCAAGCTGTAATAAGTAGGGGTAAGGACGTTAACCACCTCGGAACATCCTCCCTTATACGTCACCTGCAGCGCATTCATAATAAGTCAGTGACAAGTTCAAAAACTTTGGGTGACAGCGGAAGCAGTCCACTGACCAGTAAATCCCTTCCTCTTGTAACCAAGCTCACGCAAACCACCCCACCAACTCCCTCAGTGTCAATTTCCTCCTTCCCCAGGAATGCCAATAGTCCTGCAGGCCATGTCACTGGCAAGTCTGACGAGTCCTCTCCTGCCTGGGATTCCTCCGATGCATCCTTGCGTGTAACGCCTACTGCTGCTGGCGCTGCTGTTGTTGCCGCTGGGAGTCGATGGTCATCCCAGAGGGGAAGTCGTAAGCCCACTTGTACTACTTCCAGTAAGCAATTGACTGTTCAACAGTCCTTTGCGAGGAAGATGAAATATCACAGCAGTCATCCTACTGCAAAGCGGATAACTGAGTCCTTGACAACTATGTTGGTGTTAGACGTGCGTCCGGTATCCGCCGTTAGTTCACAGGGAACTAGACAATTTATTGAGGCAGTGTGCCCCCGTTACCAAATACCATCTAGGTTCCACTTCTCTAGGCAGGCGATACCGAGAATGTACACGGACGTCAGAAAAAGACTCACCAGTCTCCTAAAAAATGCAGTTGTACCCAATGTCCACTTAACCACGGACATGTGGACAAGTGGAGCAGGGCAGGGTCAGGACTATATGACTGTGACAGCCCACTGGGTAGATGTATGGACTCCCGCCGCAAGAACAGCAGCGGCGGCACCAGTAGCAGCATCTCGCAAACGCCAACTCTTTCCTAGGCAGGCTACGCTTTGTATCACCGCTTTCCAGAATACGCACACAGCTGAAAACCTCTTACGGCAACTGAGGAAGATCATCGCGGAATGGCTTACCCCAATTGGACTCTCCTGTGGATTTGTGGCATCGGACAACGCCAGCAATATTGTGTGTGCATTAAATATGGGCAAATTCCAGCACGTCCCATGTTTTGCACATACCTTGAATTTGGTGGTGCAGAATTTTTTAAAAAACGACAGGGGCGTGCAAGAGATGCTGTCGGTGGCCAGAAAAATTGCGGGACACTTTCGGCGTACAGGCACCACGTACAGAAGACTGGAGCACCACCAAAAACTACTGAACCTGCCCTGCCATCATCTGAAGCAAGAAGTGGTAACGAGGTGGAATTCAACCCTCTATATGCTTCAGAGGTTGGAGGAGCAGCAAAAGGCCATTCAAGCCTATACAATTGAGCACGATATAGGAGATGGAATGCACCTGTCTCAAGTGCAGTGGAGAATGATTTCAACGTTGTGCAAGGTTCTGATGCCCTTTGAACTTGCCACACGTGAAGTCAGTTCAGACACTGCCAGCCTGAGTCAGGTCATTCCCCTCATCAGGCTTTTGCAGAAGAAGCTGGAGGCATTGAAGAAGGAGCTAAAAGGGAGCGATTCCGCTAGGCATGTGGGACTTGTGGATGCAGCCCTTAATTCGCTTAACAAGGATTCACGGGTGGTCAATCTGTTGAAATCAGAGCACTACATTTTGGCCACCGTGCTCGATCCTAGATTTAAAGCCTACCTTGGATCTCTCTTTCCGGCAGACACAGGTCTGCTGGGGTTGAAAGACCTGCTGGTGACAAAATTGTCAAGTCAAGCGGAACGCGACCTGTCAACATCTCCTCCTTCACATTCTCCCGCAACTGGGGGTGCGAGGAAAAGGCTCAGAATTCCGAGCCCACCCGCTGGCGGTGATGCAGGGCAGTCTGGAGCGACTGCTGATGCTGACATCTGGTCCGGACTGAAGGACCTGACAACGATTACGGACATGTCGTCTACTGTCACTGCATATGATTCTCTCAACATTGATAGAATGGTGGAGGATTATATGAGTGACCGCATCCAAGTAGGCACGTCACACAGTCCGTACTTATACTGGCAGGAAAAAGAGGCAATTTGGAGGCCCTTGCACAAACTGGCTTTATTCTACCTAAGTTGCCCTCCCACAAGTGTGTACTCCGAAAGAGTGTTTAGTGCCGCCGCTCACCTTGTCAGCAATCGGCGTACGAGGTTACATCCAGAAAATGTGGAGAAGATGATGTTCATTAAAATGAATTATAATCAATTCCTCCGCGGAGACATTGACCAGCAGCAATTGCCTCCACAAAGTACACAGGGAGCTGAGATGGTGGATTCCAGTGGGGACGAATTGATAATCTGTGAGGAGGGGGATGTACACGGTGATATATCGGAGGGTGAAGATGAGGTGGACATCTTGCCTCTGTAGAGCCAGTTTGTGCAAGGAGAGATTAATTGCTTCTTTTTTGGGGGGGGTCCAAACCAACCCGTCATATCAGTCACAGTCGTGTGGCAGACCCTGTCACTGAAATGATGGGTTGGTTAAAGTGTGCATGTCCTGTTTTGTTTATACAACATAAGGGTGGGTGGGAGGGCCCAAGGATAATTCCATCTTGCACCTCTTTTTTCTTTTCTTTTTCTTTGCATCATGTGCTGATTGGGGAGGGTTTTTTGGAAGGGACATCCTGCGTGACACTGCAGTGCCACTCCTAAATGGGCCCGGTGTTTGTGTCGGCCACTAGGGTCGCTAATCTTACTCACACAGTCAGCTACCTCATTGCGCCTCTTTTTTTCTTTGCGTCATGTGCTGTTTGGGGAGGGTTTTTTGGAAGGGACATCCTGCGTGACACTGCAGTGCCACTCCTAGATGGGCCCGGTGTTTGTGTCGGCCACTAGGGTCGCTAATCTTACTCACACAGCTACCTCATTGCGCCTCTTTTTTTCTTTGCGTCATGTGCTGTTTGGGGAGGGTTTTTTGGAAGGGACATCCTGCGTGACACTGCAGTGCCACTCCTAGATGGGCCCGGTGTTTGTGTCGGCCACTAGGGTCGCTAATCTTACTCACACAGTCAGCTACCTCATTGCGCCTCTTTTTTTCTTTGCGTCATGTGCTGTTTGGGGAGGGTTTTTTGGAAGGGCCATCCTGCGTGACACTGCAGTGCCACTCCTAGATGGGCCCGGTGTTTGTGTCGGCCACTAGGGTCGCTAATCTTACTCACACAGTCAGCTACCTCATTGCGCCTCTTTTTTTCTTTGCGTCATGTGCTGTTTGGGGAGGGTTTTTTGGAAGGGCCATCCTGCGTGACACTGCAGTGCCACTCCTAGATGGGCCCGGTGTTTGTGTCGGCCACTAGGGTCGCTAATCTTACTCACACAGCTACCTCATTGCGCCTCTTTTTTTCTTTGCGTCATGTGCTGTTTGGGGAGGGTTTTTTGGAAGGGACATCCTGCGTGACACTGCAGTGCCACTCCTAGATGGGCCCGGTGTTTGTGTCGGCCACTAGGGTCGCTTATCTTACTCACACAGCGACCTCGGTGCAAATTTTAGGACTAAAAATAATATTGTGAGGTGTGAGGTATTCAGAATAGACTGAAAATGAGTGTAAATTATGGTTTTTGAGGTTAATAATACTTTGGGATCAAAATGACCCCCAAATTCTATGATTTAAGCTGTTTTTTAGTGTTTTTGGAAAAAAACACCCGAATCCAAAACACACCCGAATCCGACAAAAATAATTCGGTGAGGTTTTGCCAAAACGCGTTCGAACCCAAAACACGGCCGCGGAACCGAACCCAAAACCAAAACACAAAACCCGAAAAATTTCAGGCGCTCATCTCTAGTGCCAGGGTAATGTCACACTGCAAGCACTGGGTGTCTGCCTAATATAACAGTGACATTACTGGGGTGCCAGGGTAATATCACACTGCAAGCACTGGGTGTCTGCCTAATATAACAGTGACATTACTGGGGTGCCAGGGTAATATCACACTGCAAGCACTGGGTGTCTGCCTAATATAACAGTGACATTACTGGGGTGCCAGGGTAATATCACACTGCAAGCACTGGGTGCCTGCCTAATATAACAGTAACATTACTGGGGTGCCAGGGTAATGTCACACTGCAAGCACTGGGTGCCTGCCTAATATAACAGTGACATTACTGGGGTGTCAGGGTAATATCACACTGCAAGCACTGGGTGTCTGCCTAATATAACAGTGACATTACTGGGGTGTCAGGGTAATATCACACTGCAAGCACTGGGTGTCTGCCTAATATAACAGTGACATTACTGGGGTGCCAGGGTAATGTCACACTGCAAGCACTGGGTGCCTGCCTAATATAACAGTGACATTACTGGGGTGCCAGGGTAATGTCACACTGCAAGCACTGGGTGTCTGCCTAATATAACAGTGACATTACTGGGGTGCCAGGGTAATATCACACTGCAAGCACTGGGTGTCTGCCTAATATAACAGTGACATTACTGGGGTGCCAGGGTAATATCACACTGCAAGCACTGGGTGTCTGCCTAATATAACAGTGACATTACTGGGGTGCCAGGGTAATATCACACTGCAAGCACTGGGTGTCTGCCTAATATAACAGTGACATTACTGGGGTGCCAGGGTAATATCACACTGCAAGCACTGGGTGTCTGCCTAATATAACAGTGACATTACTGGGGTGCCAGGGTAATATCACACTGCAAGCACTGGGTGTCTGCCTAATATAACAGTGACATTACTGGGGTGTCAGGGTAATATCACACTGCAAGCACTGGGTGTCTGCCTAATATAACAGTGACATTGCTGGGGTGTCAGGATAATATCACACTGCAAGCACTGGGTGTCTGCCTAATATAACAGTGACATTGCTGGGGTGTCAGGATAATATCACACTGCAAGCACTGGGTGCCTGCCTAATATAACAGTGACATTACTAGGGTGCCAGGATAATATCACACTGCAAGCACTGGGTGTCTGCCTAATATAACAGTGACATTACTGGGGTGTCAGGGTAATATCACACTGCAAGCACTGGGTGCCTGCCTAATATAACAGTGACATTGCTGGAGTGCCAGTGTAATATCACACTGCAAGCACTGGGTGCCGGCCTAATATAACAGTGACATTACTGGGGTGCCAGTGTAATATCACACTGCAAGCACTGGGTGCCGGCCTAATATTACAGTGACATTACTGGGGTGCAAGGGTAATATCACACTGCAAGCACTGGGTGCCTGCCTAATATAACAGTGACATTACTGGGGCGCCAGGGTAATGTCACACTGCAAGCACTGGGTGCCTGCCTAATATAACAGTGACATTACTGGGGTGTCAGGGTAATATCACACTGCAAGCACTGGGTGTCTGCCTAATATAACAGTGACATTACTGGGGTGCCAGGGTAATGTCACACTGCAAGCACTGGGTGCCTGCCTAATATAACAGTGACATTACTGGGGTGCCAGGGTAATGTCACACTGCAAGCACCGGGTGCCTGCCTAATATAACAGTGACATTGCTGGAGTGCCAGTGTAATATCACACTGCAAGCACTGGGTGCCTGCCTAATATAACAGTGACATTACTGGGGTGCCAGGGTAAAGTCACACTGCAAGCACTGGGTGCCTGCCTAATATAACAGTGACATTACTGGGGTGTCAGGGTAATATCACACTGCAAGCACTGGGTGTCTGCCTAATATAACAGTGACATTACTGGGGTGCCAGGGTAATATCACACTGCAAGCACTGGGTGTCTGCCTAATATAACAGTGACATTACTGGGGTGTCAGGGTAATATCACACTGCAAGCACTGGGTGTCTGCCTAATATAACAGTGACATTGCTGGGGTGTTAGGATAATATCACACTGCAAGCACTGGGTGTCTGCCTAATATAACAGTGACATTGCTGGGGTGTCAGGATAATATCACACTGCAAGCACTGGGTGCCTGCCTAATATAACAGTGACATTACTAGGGTGCCAGCATAATATCACACTGCAAGCACTGGGTGTCTGCCTAATATAACAGTGACATTGCTGGGGTGTCAGGGTAATATCACACTGCAAGCACTGGGTGTCTGCCTAATATAACAGTGACATTGCTGGGGTGTCAGGGTAATATCACACTGCAAGCACTGGGTGTCTGCCTAATATAACAGTGACATTGCTGGGGTGTCAGGGTAATATCACACTGCAAGCACTGGGTATCTGCCTAATATAACAGTGACATTACTGGGGCGCCAGGGTAATATCACACTGCAAGCACTGGGTGCATGCCTAATATAACAGTGACATTACTGGGGCGCCAGGGTAATATCACACTGCAAGCACTGGGTGTCTGCCTAATATAACAGTGACATTACTGGGGTGTCAGGATAATATCACACTGCAAGCACTGGGTGTCTGCCTAATATAACAGTGACATTGCTGGGGTGTCAGGATAATATCACACTGCAAGCACTGGGTGCCTGCCTAATATAACAGTGACATTACTGGGGTGCCAGGGTAATATCACACTGCAAGCACTGGGTGTCTGCCTAATATAACAGTGACATTGCTGGGGTGTCAGGATAATATCACACTGCAAGCACTGGGTGCCTGCCTAATATAACAGTGACATTACTGGGGTGCCAGGGTAATATCACACTGCAAGCACTGGGTGTCTGCCTAATATAACAGTGACATTGCTGGGGTGTCAGGATAATATCACACTGCAAGCACTGGGTGTCTGCCTAATATAACAGTGACATTACTGGGGTGTCAGGGTAATATCACACTGCAAGCACTGGGTGTCTGCCTAATATAACAGTGACATTGCTGGGGTGTCAGGATAATATCACACTGCAAGCACTGGGTGTCTGCCTAATATAACAGTGACATTGCTGGGGTGTCAGGATAATATCACACTGCAAGCACTGGGTGCCTGCCTAATATAACAGTGACATTACTAGGGTGCCAGGATAATATCACACTGCAAGCACTGGGTGTCTGCCTAATATAACAGTGACATTACTGGGGTGTCAGGGTAATATCACACTGCAAGCACTGGGTGCCTGCCTAATATAACAGTGACATTGCTGGAGTGCCAGTGTAATATCACACTGCAAGCACTGGGTGCCGGCCTAATATAACAGTGACATTACTGGGGTGCCAGTGTAATATCACACTGCAAGCACTGGGTGCCGGCCTAATATTACAGTGACATTACTGGGGTGCAAGGGTAATATCACACTGCAAGCACTGGGTGCCTGCCTAATATAACAGTGACATTACTGGGGCGCCAGGGTAATGTCACACTGCAAGCACTGGGTGCCTGCCTAATATAACAGTGACATTACTGGGGTGTCAGGGTAATATCACACTGCAAGCACTGGGTGTCTGCCTAATATAACAGTGACATTACTGGGGTGCCAGGGTAATGTCACACTGCAAGCACTGGGTGCCTGCCTAATATAACAGTGACATTACTGGGGTGCCAGGGTAATGTCACACTGCAAGCACCGGGTGCCTGCCTAATATAACAGTGACATTGCTGGAGTGCCAGTGTAATATCACACTGCAAGCACTGGGTGCCTGCCTAATATAACAGTGACATTACTGGGGTGCCAGGGTAAAGTCACACTGCAAGCACTGGGTGCCTGCCTAATATAACAGTGACATTACTGGGGTGTCAGGGTAATATCACACTGCAAGCACTGGGTGTCTGCCTAATATAACAGTGACATTACTGGGGTGCCAGGGTAATATCACACTGCAAGCACTGGGTGTCTGCCTAATATAACAGTGACATTACTGGGGTGTCAGGGTAATATCACACTGCAAGCACTGGGTGTCTGCCTAATATAACAGTGACATTGCTGGGGTGTTAGGATAATATCACACTGCAAGCACTGGGTGTCTGCCTAATATAACAGTGACATTGCTGGGGTGTCAGGATAATATCACACTGCAAGCACTGGGTGCCTGCCTAATATAACAGTGACATTACTAGGGTGCCAGCATAATATCACACTGCAAGCACTGGGTGTCTGCCTAATATAACAGTGACATTGCTGGGGTGTCAGGGTAATATCACACTGCAAGCACTGGGTGTCTGCCTAATATAACAGTGACATTGCTGGGGTGTCAGGGTAATATCACACTGCAAGCACTGGGTGTCTGCCTAATATAACAGTGACATTGCTGGGGTGTCAGGGTAATATCACACTGCAAGCACTGGGTATCTGCCTAATATAACAGTGACATTACTGGGGCGCCAGGGTAATATCACACTGCAAGCACTGGGTGCATGCCTAATATAACAGTGACATTACTGGGGCGCCAGGGTAATATCACACTGCAAGCACTGGGTGTCTGCCTAATATAACAGTGACATTACTGGGGTGTCAGGATAATATCACACTGCAAGCACTGGGTGTCTGCCTAATATAACAGTGACATTGCTGGGGTGTCAGGATAATATCACACTGCAAGCACTGGGTGCCTGCCTAATATAACAGTGACATTACTGGGGTGCCAGGGTAATATCACACTGCAAGCACTGGGTGTCTGCCTAATATAACAGTGACATTGCTGGGGTGTCAGGATAATATCACACTGCAAGCACTGGGTGCCTGCCTAATATAACAGTGACATTACTGGGGTGCCAGGGTAATATCACACTGCAAGCACTGGGTGTCTGCCTAATATAACAGTGACATTGCTGGGGTGTCAGGATAATATCACACTGCAAGCACTGGGTGTCTGCCTAATATAACAGTGACATTGCTGGGGTGTCAGGATAATATCACACTGCAAGCACTGGGTGCCTGCCTAATATAACAGTGACATTACTGGGGTGCCAGGGTAATATCACACTGCAAGCACTGGGTGTCTGCCTAATATAACAGTGACATTACTGGGGCGCCAGGGTAATATCACACTGCAAGCACTGGGTGCATGCCTAATATAACAGTGACATTACTGGGGTGCCAGGGTAATATCACACTGCAAGCACTGGGTGTCTGCCTAATATAACAGTGACATTACTGGGGTGTCAGGGTAATATCACACTGCAAGCACTGGGTGTCTGCCTAATATAACAGTGACATTGCTGGGGTGTCAGGATAATATCACACTGCAAGCACTGGGTGTCTGCCTAATATAACAGTGACATTGCTGGGGTGTCAGGATAATATCACACTGCAAGCACTGGGTGCCTGCCTAATATAACAGTGACATTACTGGGGTGCCAGGGTAATATCACACTGCAAGCACTGGGTGTCTGCCTAATATAACAGTGACATTACTGGGGTGCCAGGGTAATATCACACTGCAAGCACTGGGTGTCTGCCTAATATAACAGTGACATTACTGGGGTGTCAGGGTAATATCACACTGCAAGCACTGGGTGTCTGCCTAATATAACAGTGACATTGCTGGGGTGTCAGGGTAATATCACACTGCAAGCACTGGGTATCTGCCTAATATAACAGTGACATTACTGGGGCGCCAGGGTAATATCACACTGCAAGCACTGGGTGCATGCCTAATATAACAGTGACATTACTGGGGTGCCAGGGTAATATCACACTGCAAGCACTGGGTGTCTGCCTAATATAACAGTGACATTACTGGGGTGTCAGGGTAATATCACACTGCAAGCACTGGGTGTCTGCCTAATATAACAGTGACATTGCTGGGGTGTCAGGATAATATCACACTGCAAGCACTGGGTGTCTGCCTAATATAACAGTGACATTGCTGGGGTGTCAGGATAATATCACACTGCAAGCACTGGGTGCCTGCCTAATATAACAGTGACATTACTGGGGTGCCAGGGTAATATCACACTGCAAGCACTGGGTGTCTGCCTAATATAACAGTGACATTACTGGGGTGCCAGGGTAATATCACACTGCAAGCACTGGGTGTCTGCCTAATATAACAGTGACATTGCTGGGGTGTCAGGATAATATCACACTGCAAGCACTGGGTGCCTGCCTAATATAACAGTGACATTACTGGGGTGCCAGGGTAATATCACACTGCAAGCACTGGGTGTCTGCCTAATATAACAGTGACATTACTGGGGTGTCAGGGTAATATCACACTGCAAGCACTGGGTGTCTGCCTAATATAACAGTGACATTGCTGGGGTGTCAGGATAATATCACACTGCAAGCACTGGGTGCCTGCCTAATATAACAGTGACATTACTGGGGTGCCAGGGTAATATCACACTGCAAGCACTGGGTGCCGACCTAATATAACAGTGACATTACTGGGGTGTCAGGGTAATATCACACTGCAAGCACTGGGTGCCGGCCTAATATAACAGTGACATTACTGGGGTGCCAGGATAATATCACACTGCAAGCACTGGGTGTCTGCCTAATATAACAGTGACATTGCTGGGGTGTCAGGATAATATCACACTGCAAGCACTGGGTGCCTGCCTAATATAACAGTGACATTACTGGGGCGCCAGGATAATATCACACTGCAAGCACTGGGTATCTGCCTAATATAACAGTGACATTACTGGGGTGCCAGGGGGTAATGTCACACTGCCAGCACTGGGTGCCTGCCCAATATAACAGTGACATTACTGGGGTGCCAGGGTAATGTCACACTGCAAGCACTGGGTGTCTGCCTAATATAACAGTGACATTACTGGGGTGCCAGGGGGTAATGTCACACTGCCAGCACTGGGTGCCGGCCTAATATAACAGTGACAATACTGGGGTGCCAGGGTAATATCACACTGCAAGCACTGGGTGCCGGCCTAATATAACAGTGACATTACTGGGGTGTCAGGGTAATATCACACTGCAAGCACTGGGTGCCGGCCTAATATAACAGTGACATTACTGGGGTGTCAGGGTAATATCACACTGCAAGCACTGGGTGCCGGCCTAATATAACAGTGACATTACTGGGGTGCCAGGGTAATATCACACTGCAAGCACTGGGTGCATGCCTAATATAACAGTGACATTACTGGGGTGCCAGGGTAATATCACACTACAAGCACTGGGTGCCTGCCTAATATAACAGTGACATTACTGGGGTGCCAGGGTAATATCACACTGCAAGCACTGGGTGCCTGCCTAATATAACAGTGACATTACTGGGGTGCCAGGGTAATATCACACTGCAAGCACTGGGTGCCTGCCTAATATAACAGTGACATTACTGGGGTGTCAGGGGGTAATATCACACTGCAAGCACTGGGTGCCGGCCTAATATAACAGTGACATTACTGGGGTGCCAGGGTAATATCACACTGCAAGCACTGGGTGCCGGCCTAATATAACAGTGACATTACTGGGGTGCCAGGGTAATATCACACTGCAAGCACTGGGTGCATGCCTAATATAACAGTGACATTACTGGGGTGCCAGGGTAATATCACACTGCAAGCACTGGGTGCATGCCTAATATAACAGTGACATTACTGGGGTGCCAGGGTAATATCACACTGCAAGCACTGGGTATCTGCCTAATATAACAGTGACATTACTGGGGTGCCAGGGTAATATCACACTGCAAGCACTGGGTGCATGCCTAATATAACAGTGACATTACTGGGGCGCCAGGGTAATATCACACTACAAGCACTGGGTGTCTGCCTAATATAACAGTGACATTACTGGGGTGTCAGGGTAATATCACACTGCAAGCACTGGGTATCTGCCTAATATAACAGTGACATTGCTGGGGTGTCAGGATAATATCACACTGCCAGCACTGGGTGCCTGCCTAATATAACAGTGACATTACTGGGGTGCCAGGGTAATATCACTCTGCAAGCACTGGGTATCTGCCTAATATAACAGTGACATTACTGAGGTGCCAGGGTAATATCACACTGCAAGCACTGGGTGCCTGCCTAATATAACAGTGACATTACTGGGGTGCCAGGGTAATATCACACTGCAAGCACTGGGTGCCTGCCTAATATAACAGTGACATTACTGGGGTGTCAGGGTAATATCACACTGCAAGCACTGGGTGCCGGCCTAATATAACAGTGACATTACTGGGGTGTCAGGGTAATATCACACTGCAAGCACTGGGTGCCTGCCTAATATAACAGTGACATTACTGGGGTGTCAGGGTAATATCACACTGCAAGCACTGGGTGCCTGCCTAATATAACAGTGACATTACTGGGGTGCCAGGGTAATATCACACTGCAAGCACTGGGTGCCTGCCTAATATAACAGTGACATTACTGGGGTGCCAGGGTAATATCTCACTGCAAGCACTGGGTGCCTGCCTAATATAACAGTGACATTACTGGGGTGTCAGGGTAATATCACACTGCAAGCACTGGGTGCCGGCCTAATATAACAGTGACATTACTGGGGTGTCAGGGTAATATCACACTGCAAGCACTGGGTATCTGCCTAATATAACAGTGACATTGCTGGGGTGCCAGGGTAATATCACACTGCAAGCACTGGGTATCTGCCTAATATAACAGTGACATTGCTGGGGTGCCAGGGTAATGTCACACTGCAAGCACTGGGTATCTGCCTAATATAACAGTGACATTGCTGGGGTACCAGGGTAATATCACACTGCAAGCACTCGGTATCTGCCTAATATAACAGTGACATTGCTGGGGTGCCAGGGTAATATCACACTGCAAGCACTGGGTATCTGCCTAATATAACAGTGACATTGCTGGGGTGCCAGGGTAATATCACACTGCAAGCACTGGGTATCTGCCTAATATAACAGTGACATTGCTGGGGTGTCAGGGTAATATCACACTGCCAGCACTGGGTGCCTGCAAAAAGGGTGTGTGGCTTTGTCGAAATGGGCGTGGCTTTGCGTGGAGGGCGTGGCATTGCAGGAAGAGACTACCTTATACCCCAGTTTTGCAACCTGCACGCCCAGACGTTGGCCACCACAGGAAAGAAAAATAATCCTGATTCATGCCCCTTACATTATTTGTCATTTTTCCTCCTTATAGTAATGCCCAGTATACATTATTCCACATACTGCAATGGCCCTTAGACATTATTCCACACACAATAATGCACATGACACAATATGCACACACCGTAATGCCCCAGACATATTATGCCACACACTGTAATGCCTGTGACACATTATGACAGGAATCGCAATGCCCGTTATACATTATGCTACACACTGCAATGCCCCTGATACATTATAGCACATACAATGTCTGTGACACAGTATGACACACACCACAATGATCCTGAGACATTATACCACATACCACAATGCCCGTGATATAGTATACAACACACCGTAATGCCTGATACATTATGACACACACCGCAATGTCCGTGATACATTATGCCACACACCGTAATGCCCATTACACATTAAGTTCTACAGTAAGGCTTCTAATTACTTTTAAATTACCTGCTCGTTGCCAGGGGTTTCATGCTCTTGGTTCCATGCACGGTGCCAGGGGTTTTCATGCTCAGGGTGTCATGCTCGTTGCCAGGGGTTTCATGCACTGGGTGTCATGCTCGTTGCTAGGGGGTAGTGCTTGTTGCTAGGGCCATGCTCCCAGTTCCACATATGCCCCCAGTGCCAGATATTCCCCCACAGTGCCAGGTATATGCCCCTAGTGCCAGATATTCCCCCACAGTGCCAGGTACATGCCCCCCAGTGCCACATATACCCCCCCCCCCAGTGCCACATATGCCCCCTCAGTGCCTGCTCCCCCCAGTGCCAAATATTCCCCCACAGTGCCACATATGCCCCCTCAGTGCCTGCTCCCCCCAGTGCCAAATATTACCCCACAGTGCCAGGTATATGCCCCCAGTGCCAGATATTCCCCCACAGTGCCAGGTATATGCCTCCAGTGCCAGATCTTCCGCCCACAGTGCCAGGTATATGCCCCCAGTGCCAGATCTGCCCCCACAGTGCCAGGTATATGCCCCCAGTGCCAGATCTTCCCCCCACAGTGCCAGGTATATGCCCCCAGTGCCAGATCTGCCCCCACAGTGCCAGGTATATGCCCCCAGTGCCAGATCTTTCCCCCCCCCCACAGTGCCAGGTATATGCCCCCAGTGCCAGATCTTCCCCCCACAGTGCCAGGTATATGCCCCCAGTGCCAGATCTGCCCCCACAGTGCCAGGTATATGCCCCCAGTGCCAGATCTTTCCCCCCCCACAGTGCCAGGTATATGCCCCCAGTGCCAGATCTTCCCCCCACAGTGCCAGGTATATGCCCCCAGTGCCAGATCTGCCCCCACAGTGCCAGGTATATGCCCCCAGTGCCAGATCTGCCCCCACAGTGCCAGGTATATGCCCCCAGTGCCAGATCTGCCCCCCACAGTGCCAGGTATATGCCCCAAGTGCCTGCTCCCCCGGCCCCCTCCCCCCCTTCCATGTGTTGGAGGGACACGGAGCGCACATCGCACGTCTCTCCTGTGTCCCTCCTGGCTCTCCCCCGCTGGTCTAATAAAGGAAGTGCCGGTTCGTGAGCCAATCAGAGCTCACGAACGGCACTTCCTTAGACCGGCCGGGGGAGAGCCAGGGAGGGACACAGGAGAGACGCGCGATGTGCGTTCCGTGTCCCTCCAACACAGCAGGGAGGGAGAGGAGACCGCAGATTGACATGCGGACGCTCGTCCGCATATCAATCTGTTCTAAGTCAGTGGCGCCCCCGCAGCCCCTCGCCCCCAAGCCACCGCGAGGACTGCGGGGGCAGTAGTTACGCCACTGGTGTCAGGGTAATATCACACTGCAAGCACTGGGTGCCTGCCTAATATAACAGTGACATTACTGGGGCGCTAGGGTAATGTCACACTGCAAGCACTGGGTGTCTGCCTAACATAACAGTGACATTACTTGGGTGCCAGGGTAATATCACACTGCCAGCACTGGGTGTCTGCCTAATATAACAGTGACATTACTGGGTGCCAGGGTAATATCACACTGCAAGCACTGGGTGCATGCCTAATATAACAGTGACATTACTGGGGTGTCAGGATAATATCACACTGCAAGCACTGGGTGTCTGCCTAATATAAGTGACATTACTGGCGCCAGGATAATATCACACTGCAAGCACTGGGTGCATGCCTAATATAACAGTGACATTACTGGGGTGTCAGGGTAATATCACACTGCAAGCACTGGGTATCTGCCTAATATAACAGTGACATTACTGGGGTGTCAGGGTAATATCACACTGCAAGCACTGGGTGCCTGCCTAATATAACAGTGACATTACTGGGGTGTCAGGGTAATATCACACTGCAAGCACTGGGTGCCTGCCTAATATAACAGTGACATTACTGGGGTGTCAGGGTAATATCACACTGCAAGCACTGGGTGTCTGCCTAATATAACAGTGACATTACTGGGGTGTCAGGGTAATATCACACTGCAAGCACTGGGTATCTGCCTAATATAACAGTGACAATAATGGGGTGCCAGGGTAATATCACACTGCAAGCACTGGGTGCCTGCCTAATATAACAGTGACATTACTGGGGTGCCAGGGTAATATCACACTGCAAGCACTGGGTGCCTGCCTAATATAACAGTGACATTACTGGGGTGCCAGGGTAATATCACACTGCAAGAACTGGGTATCTGCCTAATATAACAGTGACAATAATGGGGTGCCAGGGTAATATCACACTGCAAGCACTGGGTGCCTGCCTAATATAACAGTGACATTACTGGGGTGTCAGGGTAATATCACACTGCAAGCACTGGGTGTCTGCCTAATATAACAGTGACATTACTGGGGTGTCAGGGTAATATCACACTGCAAGCACTGGGTATCTGCCTAATATAACAGTGGCATTACTGGGGTGCCAGGGTAATATCACACTACAAGCACTGGGTGCCTGCCTAATATAACAGTGACATTACTGGGGTGTCAGGGTAATATCACACTGCAAGCACTGGGTATCTGCCTAATATAACAGTGACATTACTGGGGTGTCAGGGTAATATCACACTGCAAGCACTGGGTATCTGCCTAATATAACAGTGACATTACTAGGGCGCCAGGGTAATGTCACACTGCAAGCACTGGGTGCCTGCCTAATATAACAGTGACATTACTGGGGTGTCAGGGTAATGTCACACTGCCAGCACTGGGTGCATGCCTAATATAAAAGTGACATTACTGGGGTGTCAGGGTAATATCACACTGCAAGCACTGGGTATCTGCCTAATATAACAGTGACATTACTGGGGTGTCAGGGTAATGTCACACTGCCAGCACTGGGTGCATGCCTAATATAACAGTGACATTGCTGGGGTGCCAGGGTAATATCACACTGCAAGCACTGGGTGCCGGCCTAATATAACAGTGACATTACTGGGGTGTCAGGGTAATATCACACTGCAAGCACTGGGTGTCTGCCTAATATAACAGTGACATTACTGGGGTGTCAGGGTAATGTCACACTGCAAGCACTGGGTATCTGCCTAATATAACAGTGACATTACTGGGGTGCCAGGGTAATATCACACTGCAAGCACTGGGTGCCGGCCTAATATAACAGTGACATTACTGGGGTGTCAGGGTAATATCACACTGCAAGCACTGGGTATCTGTCTAATATAACAGTGACATTACTGGGGTGTCAGGGTAATATCACACTGCAAGCACTGGGTGCCGGCCTAATATAACAGTGACATTACTGGGGTGCCAGGGTAATATCACACTGCAAGCACTGGGTGCCCACACTGCAAGCACTGGGTGCCTGCCTAATATAACAGTGACATTACCGGGGTGCCAGGGTAATATCTAACTGCAAGCACTGGGTGCATGCCTAATATAACAGTGACATTACTGGGGTGCCAGGGTAATATCACACTGCAAGCACTAGGTGTCTGCCTAATATAACAGTGACATTACTGGGGTGTCAGGGTAATATCACACTGCAAGCACTGGGTGCATGCCTAATATAACAGTGACATTACTGGGGTGCCAGGGTAATGTCACACTGCAAGCACTGGGTGCCTGCCTAATATAACAGTGACATTACTGGGGTGTCAGGGTAATATCACACTGCAAGCACTGGGTGCCTGCCTAATATAACAGTGACATTACTGGGGTGTCAGGGTAATGTCACACTGCAAGCACTGGGTGCCTGCCTAATATAACAGTGACATTACTGGGGTGTCAGGGTAATATCACACTGCAAGCACTGGGTGCCGGCCTAATATAACAGTGACATTACTGGGGTGCCAGGGTAATATCACACTGCAAGCACTGGGTATCTGCCTAATATAACAGTGACATTACTGGGGTGCCAGGGTAATATCACACTGCAAGCACTGGGTATCTGCCTAATATAACAGTGACATTACTGGGGTGTCAGGGTAATATCACACTGCAAGCACTGGGTGCCGGCCTAATATAACAGTGACATTACTGGGGTGCCAGGGTAATATCACACTGCAAGCACTGGGTATCTGCCTAATATAACAGTGACATTACTAGGGCGCCAGGGTAATATCACACTGCAAGCACTGGGTGCCTGCCTAATATAACAGTGACATTACTGGGGTGTCAGGGTAATGTCACACTGCCAGCACTGGGTGCATGCCTAATATAACAGTGACATTACTGGGGTGTCAGGGTAATATCACACTGCAAGCACTGGGTATCTGCCTAATATAACAGTGACATTACTGGGGTGTCAGGGTAATGTCACACTGCCAGCACTGGGTGCATGCCTAATATAACAGTGACATTGCTGGGGTGCAAGGGTAATATCACACTGCAAGCACTGGGTGCCGGCCTAATATAACAGTGACATTACTGGGGTGTCAGGGTAATATCACACTGCAAGCACTGGGTGTCTGCCTAATATAAATAACAGTGACATTACTGGGGTGTCAGGGTAATGTCACACTGCAAGCACTGGGTATCTGCCTAATATAACAGTGACATTACTGGGGTGCCAGGGTAATATCACACTGCAAGCACTGGGTGCCGGCCTAATATAACAGTGACATTACTGGGGTGTCAGGGTAATATCACACTGCAAGCACTGGGTATCTGCCTAATATAACAGTGACATTACTGGGGTGTCAGGGTAATATCACACTGCAAGCACTGGGTGCCGGCTTAATATAACAGTGACATTACTGGGGTGCCAGGGTAATATCACACTGCAAGCACTGGGTGCCCACACTGCAAGCACTGGGTGCCTGCCTAATATAACAGTGACATTACTGGGGTGCCAGGGTAATATCTAACTGCAAGCACTGGGTGCATGCCTAATATAACAGTGACATTACTGGGGTGCCAGGGTAATATCACACTGCAAGCACTAGGTGTCTGCCTAATATAACAGTGACATTACTGGGGTGTCAGGGTAATATCACACTGCAAGCACTGGGTGCATGCCTAATATAACAGTGACATTACTGGGGTGCCAGGGTAATGTCACACTGCAAGCACTGGGTGCCTGCCTAATATAACAGTGACATTACTGGGGTGTCAGGGTAATATAACACTGCAAGCACTGGGTGCCTGCCTAATATAACAGTGACATTACTGGGGTGTCAGGGTAATGTCACACTGCAAGCACTGGGTGCCTGCCTAATATAACAGTGACATTACTGGGGTGTCAGGGTAATATCACACTGCAAGCACTGGGTGCCGGCCTAATATAACAGTGACATTACTGGGGTGCCAGGGTAATATCACACTGCAAGCACTGGGTATCTGCCTAATATAACAGTGACATTACTGGGGTGCCAGGGTAATATCACACTGCAAGCACTGGGTATCTGCCTAATATAACAGTGACATTACTGGGGTGTCAGGGTAATATCACACTGCAAGCACTGGGTGCCGGCCTAATATAACAGTGACATTACTGGGGTGCCAGGGTAATATCACACTGCAAGCACTGGGTATCTGCCTAATATAACAGTGACATTACTGGGGTGTCAGGGTAATATCACACTGCAAGCACTGGGTGCCTGCCTACTATAAGTGACATTACTGGGGCGCCAGGGTAATATCACACTACAAGCACTGGGTGCCGGCCTAATATAACAGTGACATTACTGGGGTGCCAGGGTAATGTCACACTGCAAGCACTGGGTGTCTGCCTAATATAACAGTGACATTACTGGGGTGTCAGGGTAATATCACACTGCAAGCACTGGGTGCCGGCCTAATATAACAGTGACATTACTGGGGTGCCAGGGTAATATCACACTGCAAGCACTGGGTGCCTGCCTAATATAACAGTGACATTACTGGTGTGCCAGGGTAATATCACACTGCAAGCACTGGGTATCTGCCTAATATAACAGTGACATTACTGGGGTGCCAGGGTAATATCACACTGCCAGCACTGGGTGCCTGCCTAATATAACAGTGACATTACTGGGGTGCCAGGGTAATATCACACTGCCAGCACTGGGTGCCTGCCTAATATAACAGTGACATTACTGGGGTGTCAGGGTAATGTCACACTACAAGCACTGGGTGTCTGCCTAATATAACAGTTACAATAATGGGGTGCCAGGGTAATATCACACTACAAGCACTGGGTGCCGGCCTAATATAACAGTGACATTACTGGGGTGCCACGGTAATATCACACTGCAAGCACTGGGTGCCCACACTGCAAGCACTGGGTGCCTGCCTAATATAACAGTGACATTACTGGGGTGCCAGGGTAATATCTAACTGCAAGCACTGGGTGCATGCCTAATATAACAGTGACATTACTGGGGTGTCAGGGTAATATCACACTGCAAGCACTGGGTGTCTGCCTAATATAACAGTGACATTACTGGGGTGTCAGGGTAATATCACACTGCAAGCACTGGGTATCTGCCTAATATAACAGTGACATTACTAGGGCGCCAGGGTAATATCACACTGCAAGCACTGGGTGTCTGCCTAATATAACAGTGACATTACTGGGGTGTCAGGGTAATGTCACACTGCAAGCACTGGGTGTCTGCCTAATATAACAGTGACATTACTGGGGTGTCAGGGTAATATCACACTGCAAGCACTGGGTGTCTGCCTAATATAACAGTGACATTACTGGGGTGTCAGGGTAATGTCACACTGCAAGCACTGGGTATCTGCCTAATATAACAGTGACATTACTGGGGTGCCAGGGTAATATCACACTGCAAGCACTGGGTGCCGGCCTAATATAACAGTGACATTACTGGGGTGTCAGGGTAATATCACACTGCAAGCACTGGGTGCCTGCCTAATATAACAGTGACATTACTGGGGTGTCAGGGTAATATCACACTGCAAGCACTGGGTGCCGGCCTAATATAACAGTGACATTACTGGGGTGCCAGGGTAATATCACACTGCAAGCACTGGGTGCCGGCCTAATATAACAGTAACATTACTGGGGTGCCAGGGTAATATCTAACTGCAAGCACTGGGTGCATGCCTAATATAACAGTGACATTACTGGGGTGCCAGGGTAATGTCACACTGCAAGCACTGGGTGCATGCCTAATATAACAGTGACATTACTGGGGTGCCAGGGTAATGTCACACTGCAAGCACTGGGTGCCTGCCTAATATAACAGTGACATTACTGGGGTGTCAGGGTAATATCACACTGCAAGCACTGGGTATCTGCCTAATATAACAGTGACATTACTGGGGTGCCAGGGTAATGTCACACTGCAAGCACTGGGTGCCTGCCTAATATAACAGTGACATTACTGGGGTGCCAGGGTAATATCACACTGCAAGCACTGGGTGCCTGCCTAATATAACAGTGACATTACTGGGGTGCCAGGGTAATATCACACTGCAAGCACTGGGTATCTGCCTAATATAACAGTGACATTACTAGGGCGCCAGTAGCGGATCTTGCCACGGGCAAGCAGTACTTTTGCCCGGGGCGCCGCCTTCCGGAGGGCGCTGGCGCCATCCGGGGGGCGCCGCACCATGGCAAGATCCGCCACTGCTGTGCCCTCTGCTGCCCGCTGTGTCCCCCCGGCTCTGGTCCCGTGAAGGGAACTAGACGCGTAGCGTCTAGTTTCCCTTCGCGGAGAGGACCTTTTGCTGTGCGGTGCGCGATGACGTCATCGCGCACCGCTCAGCATTTAAGCGGCGCTTCTGCTGTACAGGGGGCGTGACTCACCACGCCCCCTGTAGTAAGCTACGCCCCCATTCCCTGCCTGGGGCGCCGAGGGCATTCGAACCGGCCCTGTAGGGCGCCAGGGTAATGTCACACTGCAAGCACTGGGTGTCTGCCTAATATAACAGTGACATTACTGGGGTGTCAGGGTAATATCACACTGCAAGCACTGGGTATCTGCCTAATATAACAGTGACATTACTAGGGCGCCAGGGTAATATCACACTGCAAGCACTGGGTGCCTGCCTAATATAACAGTGACATTACTGGGGTGTCAGGGTAATGTCACACTGCCAGCACTGGGTGCATGCCTAATATAAAAGTGACATTACTGGGGTGTCAGGGTAATATCACACTGCAAGCACTGGGTATCTGCCTAATATAACAGTGACATTACTGGGGTGTCAGGGTAATGTCACACTGCCAGCACTGGGTGCATGCCTAATATAACAGTGACATTGCTGGGGTGCCAGGGTAATATCACACTGCAAGCACTGGGTGCCGGCCTAATATAACAGTGACATTACTGGGGTGTCAGGGTAATATCACACTGCAAGCACTGGGTGTCTGCCTAATATAACAGTGACATTACTGGGGTGTCAGGGTAATGTCACACTGCAAGCACTGGGTATCTGCCTAATATAACAGTGACATTACTGGGGTGCCAGGGTAATATCACACTGCAAGCACTGGGTGCCGGCCTAATATAACAGTGACATTACTGGGGTGTCAGGGTAATATCACACTGCAAGCACTGGGTATCTGTCTAATATAACAGTGACATTACTGGGGTGTCAGGGTAATATCACACTGCAAGCACTGGGTGCCGGCCTAATATAACAGTGACATTACTGGGGTGCCAGGGTAATATCACACTGCAAGCACTGGGTGCCCACACTGCAAGCACTGGGTGCCTGCCTAATATAACAGTGACATTACCGGGGTGCCAGGGTAATATCTAACTGCAAGCACTGGGTGCATGCCTAATATAACAGTGACATTACTGGGGTGCCAGGGTAATATCACACTGCAAGCACTAGGTGTCTGCCTAATATAACAGTGACATTACTGGGGTGTCAGGGTAATATCACACTGCAAGCACTGGGTGCATGCCTAATATAACAGTGACATTACTGGGGTGCCAGGGTAATGTCACACTGCAAGCACTGGGTGCCTGCCTAATATAACAGTGACATTACTGGGGTGTCAGGGTAATATCACACTGCAAGCACTGGGTGCCTGCCTAATATAACAGTGACATTACTGGGGTGTCAGGGTAATGTCACACTGCAAGCACTGGGTGCCTGCCTAATATAACAGTGACATTACTGGGGTGTCAGGGTAATATCACACTGCAAGCACTGGGTGCCGGCCTAATATAACAGTGACATTACTGGGGTGCCAGGGTAATATCACACTGCAAGCACTGGGTATCTGCCTAATATAACAGTGACATTACTGGGGTGCCAGGGTAATATCACACTGCAAGCACTGGGTATCTGCCTAATATAACAGTGACATTACTGGGGTGTCAGGGTAATATCACACTGCAAGCACTGGGTGCCGGCCTAATATAACAGTGACATTACTGGGGTGCCAGGGTAATATCACACTGCAAGCACTGGGTATCTGCCTAATATAACAGTGACATTACTAGGGCGCCAGGGTAATATCACACTGCAAGCACTGGGTGCCTGCCTAATATAACAGTGACATTACTGGGGTGTCAGGGTAATGTCACACTGCCAGCACTGGGTGCATGCCTAATATAACAGTGACATTACTGGGGTGTCAGGGTAATATCACACTGCAAGCACTGGGTATCTGCCTAATATAACAGTGACATTACTGGGGTGTCAGGGTAATGTCACACTGCCAGCACTGGGTGCATGCCTAATATAACAGTGACATTGCTGGGGTGCCAGGGTAATATCACACTGCAAGCACTGGGTGCCGGCCTAATATAACAGTGACATTACTGGGGTGTCAGGGTAATATCACACTGCAAGCACTGGGTGTCTGCCTAATATAAATAACAGTGACATTACTGGGGTGTCAGGGTAATGTCACACTGCAAGCACTGGGTATCTGCCTAATATAACAGTGACATTACTGGGGTGCCAGGGTAATATCACACTGCAAGCACTGGGTGCCGGCCTAATATAACAGTGACATTACTGGGGTGTCAGGGTAATATCACACTGCAAGCACTGGGTATCTGCCTAATATAACAGTGACATTACTGGGGTGTCAGGGTAATATCACACTGCAAGCACTGGGTGCCGGCTTAATATAACAGTGACATTACTGGGGTGCCAGGGTAATATCACACTGCAAGCACTGGGTGCCCACACTGCAAGCACTGGGTGCCTGCCTAATATAACAGTGACATTACTGGGGTGCCAGGGTAATATCTAACTGCAAGCACTGGGTGCATGCCTAATATAACAGTGACATTACTGGGGTGCCAGGGTAATATCACACTGCAAGCACTAGGTGTCTGCCTAATATAACAGTGACATTACTGGGGTGTCAGGGTAATATCACACTGCAAGCACTGGGTGCATGCCTAATATAACAGTGACATTACTGGGGTGCCAGGGTAATGTCACACTGCAAGCACTGGGTGCCTGCCTAATATAACAGTGACATTACTGGGGTGTCAGGGTAATATAACACTGCAAGCACTGGGTGCCTGCCTAATATAACAGTGACATTACTGGGGTGTCAGGGTAATGTCACACTGCAAGCACTGGGTGCCTGCCTAATATAACAGTGACATTACTGGGGTGTCAGGGTAATATCACACTGCAAGCACTGGGTGCCGGCCTAATATAACAGTGACATTACTGGGGTGCCAGGGTAATATCACACTGCAAGCACTGGGTATCTGCCTAATATAACAGTGACATTACTGGGGTGCCAGGGTAATATCACACTGCAAGCACTGGGTATCTGCCTAATATAACAGTGACATTACTGGGGTGTCAGGGTAATATCACACTGCAAGCACTGGGTGCCGGCCTAATATAACAGTGACATTACTGGGGTGTCAGGGTAATGTCACACTGCAAGCACTGGGTATCTGCCTAATATAACAGTGACATTACTGGGGTGCCAGGGTAATATCACACTGCAAGCACTGGGTGCCGGCCTAATATAACAGTGACATTACTGGGGTGTCAGGGTAATATCACACTGCAAGCACTGGGTGCCTGCCTAATATAACAGTGACATTACTGGGGTGTCAGGGTAATATCACACTGCAAGCACTGGGTGCCGGCCTAATATAACAGTGACATTACTGGGGTGCCAGGGTAATATCACACTGCAAGCACTGGGTGCCGGCCTAATATAACAGTAACATTACTGGGGTGCCAGGGTAATATCTAACTGCAAGCACTGGGTGCATGCCTAATATAACAGTGACATTACTGGGGTGCCAGGGTAATGTCACACTGCAAGCACTGGGTGCATGCCTAATATAACAGTGACATTACTGGGGTGCCAGGGTAATGTCACACTGCAAGCACTGGGTGCCTGCCTAATATAACAGTGACATTACTGGGGTGTCAGGGTAATATCACACTGCAAGCACTGGGTATCTGCCTAATATAACAGTGACATTACTGGGGTGCCAGGGTAATGTCACACTGCAAGCACTGGGTGCCTGCCTAATATAACAGTGACATTACTGGGGTGCCAGGGTAATATCACACTGCAAGCACTGGGTGCCTGCCTAATATAACAGTGACATTACTGGGGTGCCAGGGTAATATCACACTGCAAGCACTGGGTATCTGCCTAATATAACAGTGACATTACTAGGGCGCCAGTAGCGGATCTTGCCACGGGCAAGCAGTACTTTTGCCCGGGGCGCCGCCTTCCGGAGGGCGCTGGCGCCATCCGGGGGGCGCCGCACCATGGCAAGATCCGCCACTGCTGTGCCCTCTGCTGCCCGCTGTGTCCCCCCGGCTCTGGTCCCGTGAAGGGAACTAGACGCGTAGCGTCTAGTTTCCCTTCGCGGAGAGGACCTTTTGCTGTGCGGTGCGCGATGACGTCATCGCGCACCGCTCAGCATTTAAGCGGCGCTTCTGCTGTACAGGGGGCGTGACTGACCACGCCCCCTGTAGTAAGCTACGCCCCCATTCCCTGCCTGGGGCGCCGAGGGCATTCGAACCGGCCCTGTAGGGCGCCAGGGTAATGTCACACTGCAAGCACTGGGTGTCTGCCTAATATAACAGTGACATTACTGGGGTGTCAGGGTAATATCACACTGCAAGCACTGGGTATCTGCCTAATATAACAGTGACATTACTAGGGCGCCAGGGTAATATCACACTGCAAGCACTGGGTGCCTGCCTAATATAACAGTGACATTACTGGGGTGTCAGGGTAATGTCACACTGCCAGCACTGGGTGCATGCCTAATATAAAAGTGACATTACTGGGGTGTCAGGGTAATATCACACTGCAAGCACTGGGTATCTGCCTAATATAACAGTGACATTACTGGGGTGTCAGGGTAATGTCACACTGCCAGCACTGGGTGCATGCCTAATATAACAGTGACATTGCTGGGGTGCCAGGGTAATATCACACTGCAAGCACTGGGTGCCGGCCTAATATAACAGTGACATTACTGGGGTGTCAGGGTAATATCACACTGCAAGCACTGGGTGTCTGCCTAATATAACAGTGACATTACTGGGGTGTCAGGGTAATGTCACACTGCAAGCACTGGGTATCTGCCTAATATAACAGTGACATTACTGGGGTGCCAGGGTAATATCACACTGCAAGCACTGGGTGCCGGCCTAATATAACAGTGACATTACTGGGGTGTCAGGGTAATATCACACTGCAAGCACTGGGTATCTGTCTAATATAACAGTGACATTACTGGGGTGTCAGGGTAATATCACACTGCAAGCACTGGGTGCCGGCCTAATATAACAGTGACATTACTGGGGTGCCAGGGTAATATCACACTGCAAGCACTGGGTGCCCACACTGCAAGCACTGGGTGCCTGCCTAATATAACAGTGACATTACCGGGGTGCCAGGGTAATATCTAACTGCAAGCACTGGGTGCATGCCTAATATAACAGTGACATTACTGGGGTGCCAGGGTAATGTCACACTGCAAGCACTGGGTGCCTGCCTAATATAACAGTGACATTACTGGGGTGTCAGGGTAATATCACACTGCAAGCACTGGGTGCCTGCCTAATATAACAGTGACATTACTGGGGTGTCAGGGTAATGTCACACTGCAAGCACTGGGTGCCTGCCTAATATAACAGTGACATTACTGGGGTGTCAGGGTAATATCACACTGCAAGCACTGGGTGCCGGCCTAATATAACAGTGACATTACTGGGGTGCCAGGGTAATATCACACTGCAAGCACTGGGTATCTGCCTAATATAACAGTGACATTACTGGGGTGCCAGGGTAATATCACACTGCAAGCACTGGGTATCTGCCTAATATAACAGTGACATTACTGGGGTGTCAGGGTAATATCACACTGCAAGCACTGGGTGCCGGCCTAATATAACAGTGACATTACTGGGGTGCCAGGGTAATATCACACTGCAAGCACTGGGTATCTGCCTAATATAACAGTGACATTACTAGGGCGCCAGGGTAATATCACACTGCAAGCACTGGGTGCCTGCCTAATATAACAGTGACATTACTGGGGTGTCAGGGTAATGTCACACTGCCAGCACTGGGTGCATGCCTAATATAACAGTGACATTACTGGGGTGTCAGGGTAATATCACACTGCAAGCACTGGGTATCTGCCTAATATAACAGTGACATTACTGGGGTGTCAGGGTAATGTCACACTGCCAGCACTGGGTGCATGCCTAATATAACAGTGACATTGCTGGGGTGCCAGGGTAATATCACACTGCAAGCACTGGGTGCCGGCCTAATATAACAGTGACATTACTGGGGTGTCAGGGTAATATCACACTGCAAGCACTGGGTGTCTGCCTAATATAAATAACAGTGACATTACTGGGGTGTCAGGGTAATGTCACACTGCAAGCACTGGGTATCTGCCTAATATAACAGTGACATTACTGGGGTGCCAGGGTAATATCACACTGCAAGCACTGGGTGCCGGCCTAATATAACAGTGACATTACTGGGGTGTCAGGGTAATATCACACTGCAAGCACTGGGTATCTGCCTAATATAACAGTGACATTACTGGGGTGTCAGGGTAATATCACACTGCAAGCACTGGGTGCCGGCTTAATATAACAGTGACATTACTGGGGTGCCAGGGTAATATCACACTGCAAGCACTGGGTGCCCACACTGCAAGCACTGGGTGCCTGCCTAATATAACAGTGACATTACTGGGGTGCCAGGGTAATATCTAACTGCAAGCACTGGGTGCATGCCTAATATAACAGTGACATTACTGGGGTGCCAGGGTAATATCACACTGCAAGCACTAGGTGTCTGCCTAATATAACAGTGACATTACTGGGGTGTCAGGGTAATATCACACTGCAAGCACTGGGTGCATGCCTAATATAACAGTGACATTACTGGGGTGCCAGGGTAATGTCACACTGCAAGCACTGGGTGCCTGCCTAATATAACAGTGACATTACTGGGGTGTCAGGGTAATATAACACTGCAAGCACTGGGTGCCTGCCTAATATAACAGTGACATTACTGGGGTGTCAGGGTAATGTCACACTGCAAGCACTGGGTGCCTGCCTAATATAACAGTGACATTACTGGGGTGTCAGGGTAATATCACACTGCAAGCACTGGGTGCCGGCCTAATATAACAGTGACATTACTGGGGTGCCAGGGTAATATCACACTGCAAGCACTGGGTATCTGCCTAATATAACAGTGACATTACTGGGGTGCCAGGGTAATATCACACTGCAAGCACTGGGTATCTGCCTAATATAACAGTGACATTACTGGGGTGTCAGGGTAATATCACACTGCAAGCACTGGGTGCCGGCCTAATATAACAGTGACATTACTGGGGTGCCAGGGTAATATCACACTGCAAGCACTGGGTATCTGCCTAATATAACAGTGACATTACTGGGGTGTCAGGGTAATATCACACTGCAAGCACTGGGTGCCTGCCTACTATAAGTGACATTACTGGGGCGCCAGGGTAATATCACACTACAAGCACTGGGTGCCGGCCTAATATAACAGTGACATTACTGGGGTGCCAGGGTAATGTCACACTGCAAGCACTGGGTGTCTGCCTAATATAACAGTGACATTACTGGGGTGTCAGGGTAATATCACACTGCAAGCACTGGGTGCCGGCCTAATATAACAGTGACATTACTGGGGTGCCAGGGTAATATCACACTGCAAGCACTGGGTGCCTGCCTAATATAACAGTGACATTACTGGTGTGCCAGGGTAATATCACACTGCAAGCACTGGGTATCTGCCTAATATAACAGTGACATTACTGGGGTGCCAGGGTAATATCACACTGCCAGCACTGGGTGCCTGCCTAATATAACAGTGACATTACTGGGGTGCCAGGGTAATATCACACTGCCAGCACTGGGTGCCTGCCTAATAAAACAGTGACATTACTGGGGTGTCAGGGTAATGTCACACTACAAGCACTGGGTGTCTGCCTAATATAACAGTTACAATAATGGGGTGCCAGGGTAATATCACACTACAAGCACTGGGTGCCGGCCTAATATAACAGTGACATTACTGGGGTGCCACGGTAATATCACACTGCAAGCACTGGGTGCCCACACTGCAAGCACTGGGTGCCTGCCTAATATAACAGTGACATTACTGGGGTGCCAGGGTAATATCTAACTGCAAGCACTGGGTGCATGCCTAATATAACAGTGACATTACTGGGGTGTCAGGGTAATATCACACTGCAAGCACTGGGTGTCTGCCTAATATAACAGTGACATTACTGGGGTGTCAGGGTAATATCACACTGCAAGCACTGGGTATCTGCCTAATATAACAGTGACATTACTAGGGCGCCAGGGTAATATCACACTGCAAGCACTGGGTGTCTGCCTAATATAACAGTGACATTACTGGGGTGCCAGGGTAATGTCACACTGCAAGCACTGGGTGTCTGCCTAATATAACAGTGACATTACTGGGGTGTCAGGGTAATATCACACTGCAAGCACTGGGTGTCTGCCTAATATAACAGTGACATTACTGGGGTGTCAGGGTAATGTCACACTGCCAGCACTGGGTGCATGCCTAATATAACAGTGACATTGCTGGGGTGCCAGGGTAATATCACACTGCAAGCACTGGGTGCCGGCCTAATATAACAGTGACATTACTGGGGTGTCAGGGTAATATCACACTGCAAGCACTGGGTGTCTGCCTAATATAACAGTGACATTACTGGGGTGTCAGGGTAATGTCACACTGCAAGCACTGGGTATCTGCCTAATATAACAGTGACATTACTGGGGTGCCAGGGTAATATCACACTGCAAGCACTGGGTGCCGGCCTAATATAACAGTGACATTACTGGGGTGTCAGGGTAATATCACACTGCAAGCACTGGGTATCTGCCTAATATAACAGTGACATTACTGGGGTGTCAGGGTAATATCACACTGCAAGCACTGGGTGCCGGCCTAATATAACAGTGACATTACTGGGGTGCCAGGGTAATATCACACTGCAAGCACTGGGTGCCCACACTGCAAGCACTGGGTGCCTGCCTAATATAATAGTGACATTACTGGGGTGCCAGGGTAATATCTAACTGCAAGCACTGGGTGCATGCCTAATATAACAGTGACATTACTGGGGTGCCAGGGTAATATCACACTGCAAGCACTAGGTGTCTGCCTAATATAACAGTGACATTACTGGGGTGTCAGGGTAATATCACACTGCAAGCACTGGGTGCATGCCTAATATAACAGTGACATTACTGGGGTGCCAGGGTAATGTCACACTGCAAGCACTGGGTGCCTGCCTAATATAACAGTGACATTACTGGGGTGTCAGGGTAATACCACACTGCAAGCACTGGGTGCCTGCCTAATATAACAGTGACATTACTGGGGTGTCAGGGTAATGTCACACTGCAAGCACTGGGTGCCTGCCTAATATAACAGTGACATTACTGGGGTGTCAGGGTAATGTCACACTACAAGCACTGGGTGTCTGCCTAATATAACAGTGACAATAATGGGGTGCCAGGGTAATATCACACTACAAGCACTGGGTGCCGGCCTAATATAACAGTGACATTACTGGGGTGCCACGGTAATATCACACTGCAAGCACTGGGTGCCCACACTGCAAGCACTGGGTGCCTGCCTAATATAACAGTGACATTACTGGGGTGCCAGGGTAATATCTAACTGCAAGCACTGGGTGCATGCCTAATATAACAGTGACATTACTGGGGTGCCAGGGTAATATCACACTGCAAGCACTGGGTGTCTGCCTAATATAACAGTGACATTACTGGGGTGTCAGGGTAATATCACACTGCAAGCACTGGGTGCATGCCTAATATAACAGTGACATTACTGGGGTGCCAGGGTAATGTCACACTGCAAGCACTGGGTGCCTGCCTAATATAACAGTGACATTACTGGGGTGTCAGGGTAATATCACACTGCAAGCACTGGGTGCCTGCCTAATATAACTGTGACATTACTGGGGTGTCAGGGTAATGTCACACTGCAAGCACTGGGTGCCTGCCTAATATAACAGTGACATTACTGGGGTGTCAGGATAATGTCACACTACAAGCACTGGGTGTCTGCCTAATATAACAGTGACAATAATGGGGTACCAGGGTAATATCACACTGCAAGCACTGGGTGCCTGCCTAATATAACAGTGACATTACTGGGGTGTCAGGGTAATATCACACTGCAAGCACTGGGTGTCTGCCTAATATAACAGTGACATTACTGGGGTGTCAGGGTAATATCACACTGCAAGCACTGGGTATCTGCCTAATATAACAGTGACATTACTAGGGCGCCAGGGTAATATCACACTGCTAGCACTGGGTGTCTGCCTAATATAACAGTGACATTACTGGGGTGTCAGGGTAATGTCACACTGCAAGCACTGGGTGTCTGCCTAATATAACAGTGACATTACTGGGGTGTCAGGGTAATGTCACACTGCAAGCACTGGGTATCTGCCTAATATAACAGTGACATTACTGGGGTGCCAGGGTAATATCACACTGCAAGCACTGGGTGCCGGCCTAATATAACAGTGACATTACTGGGGTGTCAGGGTAATATCACACTGCAAGCACTGGGTATCTGCCTAATATAACAGTGACATTACTGGGGTGCCAGGGTAATATCACACTGCAAGCACTGGGTGCCGGCCTAATATAACAGTGACATTACTGGGGTGCCAGGGTAATATCACACTGCAAGCACTGGGTGCCCACACTGCAAGCACTGGGTGCCTGCCTAATATAACAGTGACATTACTGGGGTGCCAGGGTAATATCTAACTGCAAGCACTGGGTGCATGCCTAATATAACAGTGACATTACTGGGGTGTCAGGGTAATATCACACTGCAAGCACTGGGTGCATGCCTAATATAACAGTGACATTACTGGGGTGTCAGGGTAATATCACACTGCAAGCACTGGGTGTCTGCCTAATATAACAGTGACATTACTGGGGTGTCAGGGTAATATCACACTGCAAGAACTGGGTGCATGCCTAATATAACAGTGACATTACTGGGGTGCCAGGGTAATGTCACACTGCAAGCACTGGGTGCCTGCCTAATATAACAGTGACATTACTGGGGTGTCAGGGTAATATCACACTGCAAGCACTGGGTGCCTGCCTAATATAACAGTGACATTACTGGGGTGTCAGGGTAATGTCACACTGCAAGCACTGGGTGCCTGCCTAATATAACAGTGACATTACTGGGGTGTCAGGGTAATATCACACTGCAAGCACTGGGTGCCGGCCTAATATAACAGTGACATTACTGGGGTGCCAGGGTAATATCACACTGCAAGCACTGGGTATCTGCCTAATATAACAGTGACATTACTGGGGTGCCAGGGTAATATCACACTGCAAGCACTGGGTATCTGCCTAATATAACAGTGACATTACTGGGGTGTCAGGGTAATATCACACTGCAAGCACTGGGTGCCGGCCTAATATAACAGTGACATTACTGGGGTGCCAGGGTAATATCACACTGCAAGCACTGGGTATCTGCCTAATATAACAGTGACATTACTGGGGTGTCAGGGTAATATCACACTGCAAGCACTGGGTGCCTGCCTACTATAAGTGACATTACTGGGGCGCCAGGGTAATATCACACTACAAGCACTGGGTGCCGGCCTAATATAACAGTGACATTACTGGGGTGCCAGGGTAATGTCACACTGCAAGCACTGGGTGCCTGCCTAATATAACAGTGACATTACTGGTGTGCCAGGGTAATATCACACTGCAAGCACTGGGTATCTGCCTAATATAACAGTGACATTACTGGGGTGCCAGGGTAATATCACACTGCCAGCACTGGGTGCCTGCCTAATATAACAGTGACATTACTGGGGTGCCAGGGTAATATCACACTGCCAGCACTGGGTGCCTGCCTAATATAACAGTGACATTACTGGGGTGTCAGGGTAATGTCACACTACAAGCACTGGGTGTCTGCCTAATATAACAGTTACAATAATGGGGTGCCAGGGTAATATCACACTACAAGCACTGGGTGCCGGCCTAATATAACAGTGACATTACTGGGGTGCCACGGTAATATCACACTGCAAGCACTGGGTGCCCACACTGCAAGCACTGGGTGCCTGCCTAATATAACAGTGACATTACTGGGGTGCCAGGGTAATATCTAACTGCAAGCACTGGGTGCATGCCTAATATAACAGTGACATTACTGGGGTGTCAGGGTAATATCACACTGCAAGCACTGGGTGTCTGCCTAATATAACAGTGACATTACTGGGGTGTCAGGATAATATCACACTGCAAGCACTGGGTATCTGCCTAATATAACAGTGACATTACTAGGGCGCCAGGGTAATATCACACTGCAAGCACTGGGTGTCTGCCTAATATAACAGTGACATTACTGGGGTGTCAGGGTAATGTCACACTGCAAGCACTGGGTGTCTGCCTAATATAACAGTGACATTACTGGGGTGTCAGGGTAATATCACACTGCAAGCACTGGGTGTCTGCCTAATATAACAGTGACATTACTGGGGTGTCAGGGTAATGTCACACTGCCAGCACTGGGTGCATGCCTAATATAACAGTGACATTGCTGGGGTGCCAGGGTAATATCACACTGCAAGCACTGGGTGCCGGCCTAATATAACAGTGACATTACTGGGGTGTCAGGGTAATATCACACTGCAAGCACTGGGTGTCTGCCTAATATAACAGTGACATTACTGGGGTGTCAGGGTAATGTCACACTGCAAGCACTGGGTATCTGCCTAATATAACAGTGACATTACTGGGGTGCCAGGGTAATATCACACTGCAAGCACTGGGTGCCGGCCTAATATAACAGTGACATTACTGGGGTGTCAGGGTAATATCACACTGCAAGCACTGGGTATCTGCCTAATATAACAGTGACATTACTGGGGTGTCAGGGTAATATCACACTGCAAGCACTGGGTGCCGGCCTAATATAACAGTGACATTACTGGGGTGCCAGGGTAATATCACACTGCAAGCACTGGGTGCCCACACTGCAAGCACTGGGTGCCTGCCTAATATAACAGTGACATTACTGGGGTGCCAGGGTAATATCTAACTGCAAGCACTGGGTGCATGCCTAATATAACAGTGACATTACTGGGGTGCCAGGGTAATATCACACTGCAAGCACTAGGTGTCTGCCTAATATAACAGTGACATTACTGGGGTGTCAGGGTAATATCACACTGCAAGCACTGGGTGCATGCCTAATATAACAGTGACATTACTGGGGTGCCAGGGTAATGTCACACTGCAAGCACTGGGTGCCTGCCTAATATAACAGTGACATTACTGGGGTGTCAGGGTAATACCACACTGCAAGCACTGGGTGCCTGCCTAATATAACAGTGACATTACTGGGGTGTCAGGGTAATGTCACACTGCAAGCACTGGGTGCCTGCCTAATATAACAGTGACATTACTGGGGTGTCAGGGTAATGTCACACTACAAGCACTGGGTGTCTGCCTAATATAACAGTGACAATAATGGGGTGCCAGGGTAATATCACACTACAAGCACTGGGTGCCGGCCTAATATAACAGTGACATTACTGGGGTGCCACGGTAATATCACACTGCAAGCACTGGGTGCCCACACTGCAAGCACTGGGTGCCTGCCTAATATAACAGTGACATTACAGGGGTGCCAGGGTAATATCTAACTGCAAGCACTGGGTGCATGCCTAATATAACAGTGACATTACTGGGGTGCCAGGGTAATATCACACTGCAAGCACTGGGTGTCTGCCTAATATAACAGTGACATTACTGGGGTGTCAGGGTAATATCACACTGCAAGCACTGGGTGCATGCCTAATATAACAGTGACATTACTGGGGTGCCAGGGTAATGTCACACTGCAAGCACTGGGTGCCTGCCTAATATAACAGTGACATTACTGGGGTGTCAGGGTAATATCACACTGCAAGCACTGGGTGCCTGCCTAATATAACAGTGACATTACTGGGGTGTCAGGGTAATGTCACACTGCAAGCACTGGGTGCCTGCCTAATATAACAGTGACATTACTGGGGTGTCAGGATAATGTCACACTACAAGCACTGGGTGTCTGCCTAATATAACAGTGACAATAATGGGGTACCAGGGTAATATCACACTGCAAGCACTGGGTGCCTGCCTAATATAACAGTGACATTACTGGGGTGTCAGGGTAATATCACACTGCAAGCACTGGGTGTCTGCCTAATATAACAGTGACATTACTGGGGTGTCAGGGTAATATCACACTGCAAGCACTGGGTATCTGCCTAATATAACAGTGACATTACTAGGGCGCCAGGGTAATATCACACTGCTAGCACTGGGTGTCTGCCTAATATAACAGTGACATTACTGGGGTGTCAGGGTAATGTCACACTGCAAGCACTGGGTGTCTGCCTAATATAACAGTGACATTACTGGGGTGTCAGGGTAATGTCACACTGCAAGCACTGGGTATCTGCCTAATATAACAGTGACATTACTGGGGTGCCAGGGTAATATCACACTGCAAGCACTGGGTGCCGGCCTAATATAACAGTGACATTACTGGGGTGTCAGGGTAATATCACACTGCAAGCACTGGGTATCTGCCTAATATAACAGTGACATTACTGGGGTGCCAGGGTAATATCACACTGCAAGCACTGGGTGCCGGCCTAATATAACAGTGACATTACTGGGGTGCCAGGGTAATATCACACTGCAAGCACTGGGTGCCCACACTGCAAGCACTGGGTGCCTGCCTAATATAACAGTGACATTACTGGGGTGCCAGGGTAATATCTAACTGCAAGCACTGGGTGCATGCCTAATATAACAGTGACATTACTGGGGTGCCAGGGTAATATCACACTGCAAGCACTGGGTGTCTGCCTAATATAACAGTGACATTACTGGGGTGTCAGGGTAATATCACACTGCAAGCACTGGGTGCATGCCTAATATAACAGTGACATTACTGGGGTGCCAGGGTAATGTCACACTGCAAGCACTGGGTGCCTGCCTAATATAACAGTGACATTACTGGGGTGTCAGGGTAATATCACACTGCAAGCACTGGGTGCCTGCCTAATATAACAGTGACATTACTGGGGTGTCAGGGTAATGTCACACTGCAAGCACTGGGTGCCTGCCTAATATAACAGTGACATTACTGGGGTGTCAGGGTAATATCACACTGCAAGCACTGGGTGCCGGCCTAATATAACAGTGACATTACTGGGGTGCCAGGGTAATATCACACTGCAAGCACTGGGTATCTGCCTAATATAACAGTGACATAACTGGGGTGTCAGGGTAATATCACACTGCAAGCACTGGGTGTCTGCCTAATATAACAGTGACATTACTGGGGTGTCAGGGTAATATCACACTGCAAGCACTGGGTGCCGGCCTAATATAACAGTGACATTACTGGGGTGCCAGGGTAATATCACACTGCAAGCACTGGGTATCTGCCTAATATAACAGTGACATTACTGGGGTGTCAGGGTAATATCACACTGCAAGCACTGGGTGCCTGCCTACTATAAGTGACATTACTGGGGCGCCAGGGTAATATCACACTACAAGCACTGGGTGCCGGCCTAATATAACAGTGACATTACTGGGGTGTCAGGGTAATATCACACTGCAAGCACTGGGTGCCGGCCTAATATAACAGTGACATTACCGGGGTGCCAGGGTAATATCACACTGCAAGCACTGGGTGCCTGCCTAATATAACAGTGACATTACTGGGGTGCCAGGGTAATATCACACTGCAAGCACTGGGTGCCTGCCTAATATAACAGTGACATTACTGGGGTGCCAGGGTAATATCACACTGCAAGCACTGGGTATCTGCCTAATATAACAGTGACATTACTAGGGTGCCAGGGTAATATCACACTGCCAGCACTGGGTGCCTGCCTAATATAACAGTGACATTACTGGGGTGCCAGGGTAATATCACACTGCCAGCACTGGGTGCCTGCCTAATATAACAGTGACATTACTGGGGTGTCAGGGTAATGTCACACTACAAGCACTGGGTGTCTGCCTAATATAACAGTGACATTACTGGGGCGCCAGGGTAATATCACACTGCAAGAACTGGGTATCTGCCTAATATAACAGTGACTTTACTGGGGTGCCAGGGTAATATCACACTGCAAGCACTGGGTGCCGGCCTAATATAACAGTGACATTACTGGGGTGTCAGGGTAATATCACACTGCAAGCACTGGGTATCTGCCTAATATAACAGTGACATTACTGGGGTGTCAGGGTAATATCACACTGCAAGCACTGGGTGCCGGCCTAATATAACAGTGACATTACTGGGGTGCCAGGGTAATATCACACTGCAAGCACTGGGTGCCCACACTGCAAGCACTGGGTGCCTGCCTAATATAACAGTGACATTACTGGGGTGCCAGGGTAATATCTAACTGCAAGCACTGGGTGCATGCCTAATATAACAGTGACATTACTGGGGTGCCAGGGTAATATCACACTGCAAGCACTAGGTGTCTGCCTAATATAACAGTGACATTACTGGGGTGTCAGGGTAATATCACACTGCAAGCACTGGGTGCATGCCTAATATAACAGTGACATTACTGGGGTGCCAGGGTAATGTCACACTGCAAGCACTGGGTGCCTGCCTAATATAACAGTGACATTACTGGGGTGTCAGGGTAATACCACACTGCAAGCACTGGGTGCCTGCCTAATATAACAGTGACATTACTGGGGTGTCAGGGTAATGTCACACTGCAAGCACTGGGTGCCTGCCTAATATAACAGTGACATTACTGGGGTGTCAGGGTAATGTCACACTACAAGCACTGGGTGTCTGCCTAATATAACAGTGACAATAATGGGGTGCCAGGGTAATATCACACTACAAGCACTGGGTGCCGGCCTAATATAACAGTGACATTACTGGGGTGCCACGGTAATATCACACTGCAAGCACTGGGTGCCCACACTGCAAGCACTGGGTGCCTGCCTAATATAACAGTGACATTACAGGGGTGCCAGGGTAATATCTAACTGCAAGCACTGGGTGCATGCCTAATATAACAGTGACATTACTGGGGTGCCAGGGTAATATCACACTGCAAGCACTGGGTGTCTGCCTAATATAACAGTGACATTACTGGGGTGTCAGGGTAATATCACACTGCAAGCACTGGGTGCATGCCTAATATAACAGTGACATTACTGGGGTGCCAGGGTAATGTCACACTGCAAGCACTGGGTGCCTGCCTAATATAACAGTGACATTACTGGGGTGTCAGGGTAATATCACACTGCAAGCACTGGGTGCCTGCCTAATATAACAGTGACATTACTGAGGTGTCAGGGTAATGTCACACTGCAAGCACTGGGTGCCTGCCTAATATAACTGTGACATTACTGGGGTGTCAGGATAATGTCACACTACAAGCACTGGGTGTCTGCCTAATATAACAGTGACAATAATGGGGTACCAGGGTAAAATCACACTGCAAGCACTGGGTGCCTGCCTAATATAACAGTGACATTACTGGGGTGTCAGGGTAATATCACACTGCAAGCACTGGGTGTCTGCCTAATATAACAGTGACATTACTGGGGTGTCAGGGTAATATCACACTGCAAGCACTGGGTATCTGCCTAATATAACAGTGACATTACTAGGGCGCCAGGGTAATATCACACTGCTAGCACTGGGTGTCTGCCTAATATAACAGTGACATTACTGGGGTGTCAGGGTAATGTCACACTGCAAGCACTGGGTGTCTGCCTAATATAACAGTGACATTACTGGGGTGTCAGGGTAATGTCACACTGCAAGCACTGGGTATCTGCCTAATATAACAGTGACATTACTGGGGTGCCAGGGTAATATCACACTGCAAGCACTGGGTGCCGGCCTAATATAACAGTGACATTACTGGGGTGTCAGGGTAATATCACACTGCAAGCACTGGGTATCTGCCTAATATAACAGTGACATTACTGGGGTGCCAGGGTAATATCACACTGCAAGCACTGGGTGCCGGCCTAATATAACAGTGACATTACTGGGGTGCCAGGGTAATATCACACTGCAAGCACTGGGTGCCCACACTGCAAGCACTGGGTGCCTGCCTAATATAACAGTGACATTACTGGGGTGCCAGGGTAATATCTAACTGCAAGCACTGGGTGCATGCCTAATATAACAGTGACATTACTGGGGTGCCAGGGTAATATCACACTGCAAGCACTGGGTGTCTGCCTAATATAACAGTGACATTACTGGGGTGTCAGGGTAATATCACACTGCAAGCACTGGGTGCATGCCTAATATAACAGTGACATTACTGGGGTGCCAGGGTAATGTCACACTGCAAGCACTGGGTGCCTGCCTAATATAACAGTGACATTACTGGGGTGTCAGGGTAATATCACACTGCAAGCACTGGGTGCCTGCCTAATATAACAGTGACATTACTGGGGTGTCAGGGTAATGTCACACTGCAAGCACTGGGTGCCTGCCTAATATAACAGTGACATTACTGGGGTGTCAGGGTAATATCACACTGCAAGCACTGGGTGCCGGCCTAATATAACAGTGACATTACTGGGGTGCCAGGGTAATATCACACTGCAAGCACTGGGTATCTGCCTAATATAACAGTGACATAACTGGGGTGTCAGGGTAATATCACACTGCAAGCACTGGGTGTCTGCCTAATATAACAGTGACATTACTGGGGTGTCAGGGTAATATCACACTGCAAGCACTGGGTGCCGGCCTAATATAACAGTGACATTACTGGGGTGCCAGGGTAATATCACACTGCAAGCACTGGGTATCTGCCTAATATAACAGTGACATTACTGGGGTGTCAGGGTAATATCACACTGCAAGCACTGGGTGCCTGCCTACTATAAGTGACATTACTGGGGCGCCAGGGTAATATCACACTACAAGCACTGGGTGCCGGCCTAATATAACAGTGACATTACTGGGGTGTCAGGGTAATATCACACTGCAAGCACTGGGTGCCGGCCTAATATAACAGTGACATTACCGGGGTGCCAGGGTAATATCACACTGCAAGCACTGGGTGCCTGCCTAATATAACAGTGACATTACTGGGGTGCCAGGGTAATATCACACTGCAAGCACTGGGTGCCTGCCTAATATAACAGTGACATTACTGGGGTGCCAGGGTAATATCACACTGCAAGCACTGGGTATCTGCCTAATATAACAGTGACATTACTAGGGTGCCAGGGTAATATCACACTGCCAGCACTGGGTGCCTGCCTAATATAACAGTGACATTACTGGGGTGCCAGGGTAATATCACACTGCCAGCACTGGGTGCCTGCCTAATATAACAGTGACATTACTGGGGTGTCAGGGTAATGTCACACTACAAGCACTGGGTGTCTGCCTAATATAACAGTGACATTACTGGGGCGCCAGGGTAATATCACACTGCAAGAACTGGGTATCTGCCTAATATAACAGTGACTTTACTGGGGTGCCAGGGTAATATCACACTGCAAGCACTGGGTGCCGGCCTAATATAACAGTGACATTACTGGGGTGCCAGGGTAATATCACACTGCAAGCACTGGGTATCTGCCTAATATAACAGTGACATTACTAGGGTGCCAGGGTAATGTCACACTGCAAGCACTGGGTGCCTGCCTAATATAACAGTGACATTACTGGGGTGCCAGGGTAATATCTAACTGCAAGCACTGGGTGCATGCCTAATATAACAGTGACATTACTGGGGTGCCAGGGTAATATCACACTGCAAGCACTGGGTGTCTGCCTAATATAACAGTGACATTACTGGGGTGTCAGGGTAATATCACACTGCAAGCACTGGGTGCATGCCTAATATAACAGTGACATTACTGGGGTGCCAGGGTAATGTCACACTGCAAGCACTGGGTGCCTGCCTAATATAACAGTGACATTACTGGGGTGTCAGGGTAATATCACACTGCAAGCACTGGGTGCCTGCCTAATATAACAGTGACATTACTGGGGTGTCAGGGTAATGTCACACTGCAAGCACTGGGTGCCTGCCTAATATAACAGTGACATTACTGGGGTGTCAGGGTAATATCACACTGCAAGCACTGGGTGCCGGCCTAATATAACAGTGACATTACTGGGGTGCCAGGGTAATATCACACTGCAAGCACTGGGTATCTGCCTAATATAACAGTGACATAACTGGGGTGTCAGGGTAATATCACACTGCAAGCACTGGGTGTCTGCCTAATATAACAGTGACATTACTGGGGTGTCAGGGTAATATCACACTGCAAGCACTGGGTGCCGGCCTAATATAACAGTGACATTACTGGGGTGCCAGGGTAATATCACACTGCAAGCACTGGGTATCTGCCTAATATAACAGTGACATTACTGGGGTGTCAGGGTAATATCACACTGCAAGCACTGGGTGCCTGCCTACTATAAGTGACATTACTGGGGCGCCAGGGTAATATCACACTACAAGCACTGGGTGCCGGCCTAATATAACAGTGACATTACTGGGGTGTCAGGGTAATATCACACTGCAAGCACTGGGTGCCGGCCTAATATAACAGTGACATTACCGGGGTGCCAGGGTAATATCACACTGCAAGCACTGGGTGCCTGCCTAATATAACAGTGACATTACTGGGGTGCCAGGGTAATATCACACTGCAAGCACTGGGTGCCTGCCTAATATAACAGTGACATTACTGGGGTGCCAGGGTAATATCACACTGCAAGCACTGGGTATCTGCCTAATATAACAGTGACATTACTAGGGTGCCAGGGTAATATCACACTGCCAGCACTGGGTGCCTGCCTAATATAACAGTGACATTACTGGGGTGCCAGGGTAATATCACACTGCCAGCACTGGGTGCCTGCCTAATATAACAGTGACATTACTGGGGTGTCAGGGTAATGTCACACTACAAGCACTGGGTGTCTGCCTAATATGACAGTGACATTACTGGGGCGCCAGGGTAATATCACACTGCAAGAACTGGGTATCTGCCTAATATAACAGTGACTTTACTGGGGTGCCAGGGTAATATCACACTGCAAGCACTGGGTGCCGGCCTAATATAACAGTGACATTACTGGGGTGCCAGGGTAATATCACACTGCAAGCACTGGGTATCTGCCTAATATAACAGTGACATTACTAGGGTGCCAGGGTAATATCACACTACAAGCACTGGGTGTCTGCCTAATATAACAGTGACATTACTGGGGTGCCAGGGTAATATCACACTGCAAGCACTGGGTGCCTGCCTAATATAACAGTGACATTACTGGGGTGCCAGGGTAATATCACACTGCAAGCACTGCGTGCCTGCCTAATATAACAGTGACATTACTGGGGTGTCAGGGTAATATCACACTGCAAGCACTGGGTGTCTGCCTAATATAACAGTGACATTACTGGGGCGTCAGGGTAATATCACACTGCAAGCACTGGGTGTCTGCCTAATATAACAGTGACATTGCTGGGGCGCCAGGGTAATGTCACACTGCAAGCACTGGGTGTCTGCCTAATATAACAGTGACATTACTGGGGTGTCAGGGTAATATCACACTGCAAGCACTGGGTGTCTGCCTAATATAACAGTGACATTACTGGGGTGTCAGGGTAATGTCACACTGCAAGCACTGGGTATCTGCCTAATATAACAGTGACATTACTGGGGTGTCAGGGTAATATCACACTGCTAGCACTGGGTATCTGCCTAATATAACAGTGACATTACTGGGGTGCCAGGGTAATATCACACTGCAAGCACTGGGTGCCGGCCTAATATAACAGTGACATTACTGGGGTGCCAGGGTAATATCACACTGCAAGCACTGGGTGCCCACACTGCAAGCACTGGGTGCCTGCCTAATATAACAGTGACATTACTGGGGTGCCAGGGTAATATCTAACTGCAAGCACTGGGTGCCTGCCTAATATAACAGTGACATTACTGGGTGCCAGGGTAATGTCACACTGCAAGCACTGGGTGCATGCCTAATATAGCAGTGACATTACTGGGGTGCCAGGGTAATGTCACACTGCAAGCACTGGGTGCCTGCCTAATATAACAGTGACATTACTGGGGTGTCAGGGTAATATCACACTGCAAGCACTGGGTATCTGCCTAATATAACAGTGACATTACTGGGGTGCCAGGGTAATATCACACTGCCAGCACTGGGTGCCTGCCTAATATAACAGTGACATTACTGGGGTGCCAGGGTAATATCACACTGCCAGCACTGGGTGCCTGCCTAATATAACAGTGACATTACTGGGGTGTCAGGGTAATGTCACACTACAAGCACCGGGTGTCTGCCTAATATAACAGTGACAATAATGGGGTGCCAGGGTAATATCACACTACAAGCACTGGGTATCTGCCTAATATAACAGTGACTTTACTGGGGTGCCAGGGTAATATCACACTGCCAGCACTGGGTATCTGCCTAATATAACAGTGACATTACTGGGGTGCCAGGGTAATATCACACTGCAAGCACTGGGTGCCGGCCTAATATAACAGTGACATAACTGGGGTGTCAGGGTAATATCACACTGCAAGCACTGGGTGTCTGCCTAATATAACAGTGACATTACTGGGGTGTCAGGGTAATATCACACTGCAAGCACTGGGTGCCGGCCTAATATAACAGTGACATTACTGGGGTGTCAGGGTAATATCACACTGCAAGCACTGGGTGCCGGCCTAATATACCAGTGACATTACTGGGGTGCCAGGGTAATATCACACTGCCAGCACTGGGTGCCTGCCTAATATAACAGTGACATTACTGGGGTGTCAGGGTAATGTCACACTACAAGCACTGGGTGTCTGCCTAATATAACAGTGACATTACTGGGGCGCCAGGGTAATATCACACTGCAAGAACTGGGTGCCTGCCTAATATAACAGTGACATTACTGGGGTGCCAGGGTAATATCACACTGCAAGCACTGGGTGCCGGCCTAATATAACAGTGACATTACTGGGGTGCCAGGGTAATATCACACTGCAAGCACTGGGTGCCGGCCTAATATAACAGTGACATTACTGGGGTGTCAGGGTAATATCACACTGCAAGCACTGGGTGTCTGCCTAATATAACAGTGACATTACTGGGGTGTCAGGGTAATATCACACTGCAAGCACTGGGTGCCGGCTTAATATAACAGTGACATTACTGGGGTGCCAGGGTAATATTACACTGCCAGCACTGGGTGCCTGCCTAATATAACAGTGACATTACTGGGGTGTCAGGGTAATATCACACTGCAAGCACTGCGTGCCTGCCTAATATAACAGTGACATTACTGGGGTGCCAGGGTAATATCACACTGCCAGCACTGGGTATCTGCCTAATATAACAGTGACATTACTGGGGTGCCAGGGTAATATCACACTGCAAGCACTGGGTGCCTGCCTAATATAACAGTGACATTACTGGGGTGCCAGAGTAATATCACACTGCCAGCACTGGGTGCCGGCCTAATATAACAGTGACATTACTGGGGTGCCAGAGTAATATCACACTGCAAGCACTGGGTGCCGGCCTAATATAACAGTGACAGTACTGGGGTGCCAGAGTAATGTCACACTGCAAGCACTGGGTGCCTGCCTAATATAACAGTGACATTACTGGGGTGCCAGGGTAATATCACACTGCAAGCACTGGGTATCTGCCTAATATAACAGTGACATTACTGGGGTGCCAGGGTAATATCACACTACAAGCACTGGGTGCCTGCCTAATATAACAGTGACATTACTGGGGTGTCAGGGTAATATCACACTGCAAGCACTGGGTGCCTGCCTAATATAACAGTGACATTACTGGGGTGCCAGGGTAATATCACACTGCAAGCACTGCGTGCCTGCCTAATATAACAGTGACATTACTGGGGTGCCAGGGTAATATCACACTTCAAGCACTGGGTATCTGCCTAATATAACAGTGACATTACTGGGGTGCCAGGATAATATCACACTGCAAGCACTGGGTGCCTGCCTAATATAACAGTGACATTACTGGGGTGTCAGGGTAATATCACACTGTAAGCACTGGGTGCCAGCCTAATATAACAGTGACATTACTGGGGTGCCAGGGTAATATCACACTGCAAGCACTGGGTATCTGCCTAATATAACAGTGACATTACTGGGGTGCCAGGGTAATATCACACTGCAAGCACTGGGTGCCGGCCTAATATAACAGTGACATTACTGGGGTGCCAGGGTAATATCACACTGCAAGCACTGGGTATCTGCCTAATATAACAGTGACATTACTGGGGTGCCAGGGTAATATCACACTGCAAGCACTGCGTGCCTGCCTAATATAACAGTGACATTACTGGGGTGCCAGGATAATATCACACTGCCAGCACTGGGTATCTGCCTAATATAACAGTGACATTACTGGGGTGCCAGGGTAATATCACACTGCAAGCACTGGGTGCCTGCCTAATATAACAGTGACATTACTGGGGTGCCAGAGTAATATCACACTGCCAGCACTGGGTGCCGGCCTAATATAACAGTGATATTACTGGGGTGCCAGAGTAATATCACACTGCAAGCACTGGGTGCCGGCCTAATATAACAGTGACAGTACTGGGGTGCCAGAGTAATGTCACACTGCAAGCACTGGGTGCCTGCCTAATATAACAGTGACATTACTGGGGTGTCAGGGTAATATCACACTGCAAGCACTGGGTGCCTGCCTAATATAACAGTGACATTACTGGGGTGCCAGGGTAATATCACACTGCAAGCACTGCGTGCCTGCCTAATATAACAGTGACATTACTGGGGTGCCAGGGTAATATCACACTGCAAGCACTGGGTGCCTGCCTAATATAACAGTGACATTACTGGGGTGCCAGGATAATATCACACTGCAAGCACTGGGTGCCTGCCTAATATAACAGTGACATTACTGGGGTGCCAGGGTAATATCACACTGCAAGCACTGGGTGCCGGCCTAATATAACAGTGACATTACTGGGGTGCCAGGGTAATATCACACTGCAAGCACTGGGTGCCGGCCTAATATAACAGTGACATTACTGGGGTGTCAGGGTAATATCACACTGCAAGCACTGGGTGTCTGCCTAATATAACAGTGACATTACTGGGGTGTCAGGGTAATATCACACTGCAAGCACTGGGTGCCTGCCTAATATAACAGTGACATTACTGGGGTGCCAGGGTAATATCACACTGCAAGCACTGGGTGCCAGCCTAATATAACAGTGACAGTACTGGGGTGCCAGAGTAATGTCACACTGCAAGCACTGGGTGCCGGCCTAATATAACAGTGACAGTACTGGGGTGCCAGAGTAATGTCACACTGCAAGCACTGGGTGCCTGCCTAATATAACAGTGACATTACTGGGGAAGCGCCAGGGTAATATCACACTGCAAGCACTGGGTGCCGGCCTAATATAACAGTGACAGTACTGGGGTGCCAGAGTAATATCACACTGCAAGCACTGGGTGCCTTCCTAATATAACAGTGACATTACTGGGGTGCCAGGGTAATATCACACTGCAAGCACTGGGTGCCTTCCTAATATAACAGTGACATTACTGGGGTGCCAGGGTAACGTCACACTGCAAGCACTGGGTGCCTGCCTAATATAACAGTGACATTACTGGGGTGTCAGGGTAATGTAGTTGTTTAACTACAAACTAATAACTGCAGGTAAAGTACGCACTGGGTCGGGCGCCCAGCATCCTCTACAGACTAGGAGAAAAGGATTTACTGGTAGGTATTAAAATCCTATTTTCTCATATGTCCTAGAGGATGCTGGGGTCCACTTCCGTACCATGGGGTTATACCAAAGCTCCAGTATGGGCGGGAGAGTGCGGATGACCCTGCAGCATCGATTTACCAAACTGTAGGTCCTCATCGGCCAAGGTGTCAAACTTGTAAAACTTAGCAAACGTGTTTGTCCCTGAATAAGTAGCTGCTCGGCAAAGTTGTAATGCCGAGACCCCCCCGGGCAGCCACCCAGGACGAGACCACCTTTTTTAGTAGAATGGACAGTCACCGAATTCAGTACCGGCAATCCTGCCGTAGAATGAGCGTGCTGAATCGTACCTCTGATCCAGCGCGCAATAGTCTGCTTAGAAGCAGGACACCCAATCTTGTTGGGAGCATACAGGACAAACAGAGCCTCTGTTTTCCTTATCCGAATCGTTCTTGCGACATAGATTCTCAAAGCCCTGACCACATCAAGGGACTTTGAAGCAGCAATGGTGTCTGTAGCCACTGGCACCACAATAGTTTGGTTTATATGGAAAGATGAAACCACCTTTGGAAGAAATTGTTGAGTTTGTAACTCAGTCCTATCTTCATGGAAGATCAGGTAAGGGCTCTCGTGAGACAAGGCCCCTAACTCAGACACCCGCCTTGTGGATGCCAAGGCCAACAGCATGACCACTTTCCAAGTGAAAAATTTCAACTCCATCTCCTTGAGAGGTTCAAACCAATCCGATTGAAGGAATCGTAACACCACGTTAAGATCCCATGGTGCCACAGGAGGCACAAATGGAGGTTGGATGTGAACTTCTGGAAGGGAGGCCAATTGTTTCTGAAAGAAAACAAACAAAGCCAAAAGCTGGCCCTTGATTGAACCCAATCGTAGGTCTGCAGCCACACCCGCCTGGAGAAAAATGGAGAAAACGTCCTAACTGAAAACGCTTCCGTTGGAGCCTTCTTGGTTTCACACCAAGACACATTTTCTCCAAACACGGTGGTAATGTTGAGACGTTACTCCTTTCCTGGCCTGAATAAGAGTGGGAATGACTTCTTTGGGAATACCCTTTCGGGCTAGGATCCGGCGCTCAACAGCCATGCCGTCAAACGTAGGCACGGTAAGTCGTGATACACGCACGGCCCCTGCTGTAGCAGGTCCTCGCGAAGAGGAAGAGGCCGAGGATCTTCTATGATCAACTTCTTGAAGATCTGGATACCAAGCCCTCCTTGGCCAGTCTGGGACCATGAGGGTCGCTCGAACTCCTGTTCTCCTTATGATTTTGAGAACTTTTGGTATCCGTGCAAGTGGAGGGAAGACATATACCGACCGGAACACCCACTGGGTCACTAGTGCATCCACTGCTATTGCTTGAGAGTCTCTCGACCTGGAACAATATCTCTGAAGCTTTTTGTTGAGACGATATGCCATCATGTCTACTTGAGGAACTCCCCAAAGACCTGTCATCTCTGTGAAGACTTCTTGGTGGAGGCCCCATTCTCCTGGATGGAGACCGTGTCTGCTGAGGAAGTCTGCTTCCCAGTTGTCCCCTCCCGGAATGAAAATTGCCGACAGAGCTCTTGCATGTTTTTCTGCCCAGCGGAGGAACTTTGTCACCTCTGCCCTTGCCGCTCTGCTTTTCCTTCCGCCCTGACGGTTTATGTATGCGACTGCTGTTACATTGTCCAACTGGATCTGTACGGTTTGATCTTGAAGATGTACCGCTTGTAGAAGGCCTTTGTAAATTGCTCTCAACTCCAGAACGATTATGTGAAGACAAGTTTCTTGACTTGACCATCTTCCTTGGAAGCTCTCCCCCTGTGTGACTGCTCCCCAGCCTCGGAGACTTGCATCCGTGGTCACCAGGATCCAGTCTTGAATCCCGAACCTGCGTCCCTCTAGGAGGTGAGAACTGTGTAGCAGCCACAGGAGCTAAATTCTGGCTTTGGATGACAGGATTATCCTCTGATGCATGTGTAGATGGGATCCGGACCACTTGTCCAATAGGTCCCCCTGGAATATTTTGGCATGGAATCAGCCAAACTGTATGGCCTCGTAGGCCGCTACCATCTTTCCCAACAACCGAATGCATTGATGAATCGACACTCTTGTTGGTTTCAGAATTTGTTTGACCATTCTCTGGATTTCCAGAGCCTTTTCTACTGGAAGAAATACCCTCTGTACTTCTGTGTCCAGTATCATCCCGAGAAAGGACAATCTTGTCGTCGGTTCCAATTGTGACTTTGGAAAATTTATGATCCAACCGTGACGTTGGAGTATTGTCAGGGAGAGTGCAATGTTCTGCATCAACTTTTCCCTGGACCTCGCTTTTATCAGGAGATCGTCCAGATAAGGAATTATATTGACTCCTTGCAGTCGAAGGAGGACCTTCGTCTCCGCCATTACTTTGGTGAATACCCTCGGTGCCGTGGAGAGTCCGAACGGCAACGTCTGAAACTGGTAATGACAATCCTGTATCGCAAATCTCAGATAAGCTTGATGCGGAGGATAAATGGGAACATGCAAGTAAGCATCTTTTATGTCTACTGACACCATGAAGTCCCCTTCCTCCAGACTGGAAATCACTGCCCTCAGAGATTCCATCTTAAACTTGAACCTTTGCAGGTAGAGATTCAGATATTTCAGGTTTAGAAATGGTCTGACCGAGCCGTCCGGCTTCGGAACTACAAATAGCCTTGAATAAAAACCTTTCTTCTTGTTGAGACAAGTGAACCAGGACAATGACTTGATCCTGACACAATCACTGTATTGCTGCTGTTACCACTTACCTATTTGGGACAGAAGCTGGTAAGGTCGATTCGAAAATACGGCCTGGGGAAATGTCATGAAACTCCAGTTTATACCCGTGGGATTTTTTTTGTGCGGCCCACGTGTCTAGGCCAGATTGAACCCAGAACTGACTAAATAGTTTCAGACGTGCCCCCACCAGAGCGGACTCCCGCAAGGGAGCCCCAGCGTCATGCTGAAGATTTGGCATAAGCAAAGGTTGATTTCTGCTCCTGTGAGACACTGTGGACTTTATTTCCTTTTCCCCTACCTTTACTCACAAAGAAAGGGGGGCCTGTACCCTTTTTTTTTTTTGGGTCGAAAAGACGGCATCTGAGAGTGATGTGTCTTTTACGCCGGCGCAGGAGCATTAGGCAAGAATGACGACTCTACCTGCGCTAGCCACAGAACTAAAGCATCCAGCCCATCTCCAAATAAGGCCTCACCTTTATACGGGAGAGCCTCCATATTCCTTTTGGAGTCTGCGTCAGCATTCCATTGGCTAATCCACAACGCCCTCCGTGCTGAGATTGCCATGGTAGCGTTTCTTGATCCCAAGAGACCAATATCTTTCTTGGTTTCTAGCATGTACGCAGCAGCGTCTGTGATATGACCTAACGTTAAGAGTATCTCGTCTCCATCTATTGTGTCAATGTCTAAAGACAAGTTTTCTGACCACTTTTCAATAGCACTACTCACCCACGCACAGACAATGGTAGGGCTGAGTAGTGTCCCATTGGCCACATCAATAGATCACCTCATTCAATTGCGGTCTGTCGGCTCCTTAAGTGAAGCCATTCCAGGCGCAGGGAGAAACACCTTTTTTTTTTTATGACAGGGCCCTGTCTAAAATGTGGGGTGACTCCCACCTTTTGGAAAAAGGTAAGCTGCCTGAATTCCTTTTGGGAATCTGAAATTTCTTTTCAGGTTAAATCAGACTCCTCCAAGAAACTGTTCAACTCATGAGGTGGAGGGAAAAATAAGATTTTACTCACCGGTAAATCTATTTCTCGTAGTCCGTAGTGGATGCTGGGGACTCCGTAAGGATCATGGGGAATAGACGGCTCCGCAGGAGACTGGGCACATCTAAAGAAAGCTTTAGGACTATCTGGTGTGCACTGGCTCCTCCCCCTATGACCCTCCTCCAAGCCTCAGTTAGGACACTGTGCCCGGAAGAGCTGACACAATAAGGAAGGATTTTGAATCCCGGGTAAGACTCATACCAGCCACACCAATCACACCATATAACTCGTGATAGGAACCCCGGTTAACAGTATGATAACAATGGAAGCTCTGAATAGATGGTTCGCAATAACAACCCGATTTGTGTAACAATAACTATTTACAAGTATTGCAGACAATCCGCACTAGGGATGGGCGCCCAGCATCCACTACGGACTACGAGAAATAGATTTACCGGTGAGTAAAATCTTATTTTCTCCGACGTCCTAGTGGATGCTGGGGACTCCGTAAGGACCATGGGGATTATACCAAAGCTCCCAAACGGGCGGGCGAGTGCGGATGACTCTGCAGCACCGAATGAGAGAACTCAAGGTCCTTCTCAGCCAGGGTATCAAATTTGTAGAATTTTGCAACGTGTTTGCCCCTGACCAAGTAGCAGCTCGGCCAAGTTGTAAAGCCGAGACCCCTCGGGCAGCCGCCCAAGATGAGCCCCCTTCCATGTGGAATGGGCTTTTACAGATTTAGGCTGCGGTAGTCCCACCGCAGAATGCGCAAGCTGAATAGTGCTACAAATCCAGCGCGCTATAGTCTGCTTAGAAGCAGGAGCACCCAGCATGTTGGGTGCATCTAGGATAAACAGCGAGTCAGTTTTCCTGACTCCAGCCGTCCTGGAAATATAATTTTTCAGGGCCCTGACTACGTCCAGTAACTTGGAATCCTCCAGGTCCCTAGTAGCCGCAGGCACCACAATAGGTTGGTACAAGTGAAAACCTGATACCACCTTCGGGAGAAAGTGAGGATGAGTCCTCAACTCTGCCCTATCCATATGGAAAGTCAGGTAAGGGCTTTTTTTATGACAAAGCCGCCAATTCTGACACATGCCTGGCCGAAGCCAGAGCCAACACATGACCACTTTTCATGTGAGATATTTCAAATCCACGGTTTTAAGTGGCTCAAACCAATGTGATTCCAGGAACTTCAAAACCACATTGAGATCCCAAGGTGCCACTGGGGCACAAAAAAGGAGCTGAATATGCAGCACTCCCTTACAACGTCTGAACTTCAGGCTGACATCCTTCCTGGCTTTGATCAGGATAAGAATGACTTCCTCCGGAATGCCTTTTTCACTCAGGATCCGGTGTTCAACCGCCATGCCGTCAATGCAGCCGCGGTAAGTCTTTGAACAGACAGGGCCCCTGCTGCAGCAGATCCTGTCTGAGTGGCAGAGGCCATGGGTCCTCTGAGATCAACTCCTGAAGTTCCAGGTACCAAGCCCTTCTTAGCCAATCCGGAACAATGAGTATAGTTCTTACTCCTCTTTTCCTTATTATCCTCAGTACCTTGGGTATGAGAGGGAGAGGAGGGAACACATAAACCGACTGGTACACCCACGGTGTCACTAGAGCGTCCACAGCGATTGCCTGAGGTTCCCTTGACCTGGCGCAATATCTTTTTTATTGAGGCGGGACGCCCTCATGTCCACCTGTGGTCTTTCCCAACGGTTTACCAGCATTTGGAAGACTTCTGGATGAAGTCCCTATTCTCCCGGGTGGAGTCTGCTGCGGAAGTCTGCTTCCCAGTTGTCCACTCCCGGAATGAACACTGCTGCCAGTGCTACCACATGATTTTCCGCCCAACGGGGAATCCTTGTGGCTTCTGCCATCGCCCTCCTGCTTCTTGTGCCGCCCTGCCTGTTTACATGGGCGAGCGCCGTGATGTTGTCTGATTGGATCAGTACGGCTGGTGAAGCAGGGGCCTTGTTTTGCTTAGGGCCTTGTAAATGGCTCTTATCTCCAGAAAATTTAAGTTAAGTGAAAACTCCTGTTTGGACCATAGTCCTTGGGATTTTATTCCCTGTGTGACTGCACCCCAGCCCCGAAGGCTGGCATCCGTGGTCCCCAGGACCCAGTCCTGTATTCCGAATCTGCGGCCCTCTAGTAGATGAACCCTCTGCAGCCACCACCGCAGCGACACCCTGGTTCTTGCCGACCGGGTTATCCGCTGCTGTATCTGGAGATGGGACCCGGACCATTTGTCCAACAGGTCCCACTGGAAAATCCTTGCGTGGAACTTTCCGAATGGAATTGCTTCGTACGAAGCTACCATTTTTCCCAGGACTCGTGTGCATTGATGTACCGACACCTGTCCCGGTCTTAGGAGGTTTCTGACTAGAGATGACAACTCCTCTGCTTTTTCCATTGGAAGAAACACTTTTTTCTGGTCTGTTTCCAGAATCATTCCCAGGAACAGAAGACGTGTCGTCGGGACCAGCTGTGACTTTGGAATTGAGAATCCAGTCCTGCTGTTGCAGTACTTCCCGAGAAAGTGCTACCCCCTTACCAACTGTTCCTTGGACCTCGCCTTTATCAGGAGATCGTCCAAATACGGGATAATTAAAACTCCCTTCTTGCGAAGGAGTATCATCATTTCGGTCATTACCCATGGTAAAAGACCCTCGGTGCCGTGGATAATCCAAACGGCAGCGTCTGGAACTGATAGTGACAGTCCGGTACCACAATCTTGAGGTACTCCTGGTGAGGAGGGTAAATGGGGACATGCAGGTAAGTATCCTTGATGTCCAGAGAGACCCTGTAATCCCCCTCGTCCAGGATCGCAATAATCGCCCTGAGCGATTCCATCTTGAACTTGAATCTTTTGTTATATGTGTTCAAGGATTTTAAATTTAAGATGGGTCTCACCGAACCGTCCGGTTTCGGTACCACAAACATTGTGGAAAAGTAACCCTTTTCCTGTAGAAGGAGGGGTACCTTGATAATCACTTGCTGTGAATACAGTTTTTTGGATAGCCACCAACACTGCCTCCCTGCCAGAGGGAGTTGCCGGTAAGGCAGATTTTAGGAAACGGCGGGGGGGGAGACGTCTCGAATTCCAGCCTGTACCTCTGAGATACTGTTTGAAGAACCCAGGGATCCACCTGTGAGAGAGCCCACTGTGCGCTGAAATTTCTGAGACGGGCCCCCACCGTACCCGGGTCCGCCTGAGCAGCCCCAGCGTCATGCTGTGGACTTACCGGACGCAGGGGAGGACTTCTGCTCCCGGGAACTAGCTGTGTGCTGCAGCTTTTTCCCTCTACCTTTTCCTCTTGGCAGAAAAGATGAGCCTCTAGCCCTCTACTTTTCTGGGGCCGAAGGGACTGTACCTGATAATACAGTGCTTACTTTTGCTGTGGGGTAGCTTGTGGCAAAAGTTTTGATTTCCCAGCCGTAGCTGTGGAAACGAGGTCTGAAAAACCATCCCCAAACAGTTCCACCCCCTTCTAGGGCAAACTTCCATGTGCCGTTTTGAATCGGCATCGCCCGACCATTGCAGAGTCCATAACCCCCGTCTGGCGGCAATGGTTTTACATATCGCTTATTAGTGATGCCAGTCGGCAAATATCCCTCTGTGCATCACGCATGTATAAGACAGCGTCTTTTATATGCTCTATTTTCAGCAAAATATTGTCCCTATCTATAGTATGAATATTATCCGACAGGGAATCTGACCACGCAGCTGCCACACTGCACATCCATGCCGAGGCAATAGCAGGTCTCAATATAATGCCCGTGTGTGTGTATATAGCTTTAAGGGTAGTTTTCTGCTTTCTATCAGCAGGTCCTTCAGGGCGGCCGTATCCGTGACGGTAGTGCCACCTTTTTTAATAAGCGTGTAACCGCTTTATCTACCCTAGGGGTTATTTCCCAACGTGACCTATCCTCTGGCGGAAAAGGGTACGCTGCTTAGAAATTATCAATTTCTTATCGGGGAAGTCCACGCTTCCTCACACACCTCATATCAATTCCTTAGATGCAGGAAAACTACTGGTAGTTTTCTGTCACCAAACATAATACCCTTTTTTGTGGTATCTGGGGTATTATCAGAAATGTGTAATACATTTTTCATTGCCTCAATCATGTAACGGGTGGCCCTATTGGAAGGTACACTAGTCTCATCGTCGTCGACACTGGAGTCGGTATCTGTGTCAACATCTGTGTCTGCCATCTGAGGTAGCGGGCGTTTTAGAGCCCCTGATGACATGAGACGCTTGGACAGGCACAAGCTGAGCAGCCGGCTGTCCTATGTTGTCAAACCTTTTATGTAAGGAGTTGACACTGTCACGTAATTCCTTCCATAAGTCCATCCACACCGGTGTCGACCCCGCAGGGGGTGACATCCCATTCACAGGCATTTGTTCCGCCTCCACATCATTATCCTCATCATACATGTCGACACAGCAGTACCGACACACAGCACACACACAGGAAATGCTCTGACAGGGGACAGGACCCCACAAAGCCCTTTGGGGAGACAGAGGGAGAGTATGCCAGCACACACCAGAGCGCTATATATCACAGGGATATCACCTATAGAGAGTGTTTTCCCTTATAGCTGCATAATATATATATACTGCGCCTAATTTGTGCCCCCCCTCTCTTTTTAACCCTTTTCTGTAGTGCAGGACTGCAGGGGAGAGCCAGGGAGCGATCCCTCCAGCAGAGCTGTGAGGGAAAATGGCGCCAGTGTGCTGAGGGAGATGGCTCCGCCCCTTTTTCGGCGGTCTCTCTCTCGCTATTGTAAAAGTTCTGGCAGGGGTTAATAAACACCTATATAGCCCCTGGGGCTATATATGGCGTCAGTTCGCCAGCCAAGGTGTTAATATTGCTGCTCAGGGCGCCCCCCCCCCCAGCGCCCTGCACCCATCAGTGACCGCAGTGTGTGGTGTGCATGAGGAGCAATGGCGCACAGCTGCAGTGCTGTGCGCTACCTTGGAGAAGACAGAAGTCTTCAGCCACCGATTTTCCGGACCACCTTCTTGCTTCTGGCTCTGTAAGGGGGACGGCGGCGCGGCTCCGGACGACGAGGTCGGGTCCTGTGTTCGATCCCTCTGGAGCTAATGGTGTCCAGTAGCCTAAGAAGCCCAAGCTACCACCACTTAGGTAGGTTCGCTTCTTCTCCCCTTAGTCCCTCGGTGCAGTGAGCCTGTTGCCAGCAGGTCTCACTGAAAATAAAAAACCTAACATATACTTTCTTCCTAGGAGCTCAGGAGAGCCCCTAGTGTGCATCCAGCTCAGCCGGGCACAGAAATCTAACTGAGGCTTGGAGGAGGGTCATAGGGGGAGGAGCCAGTGCACACCAGATAGTCCTAAAGCTTTCTTTAGATGTGCCCAGTCTCCTGCGGAGCCGTCTATTCCCCATGGTCCTTACGGAGTCCCCAGCATCCACTAGTACGTCAGAGAAATTACATTACTTCTTTACTAAAGTAAACCCTCTCCTTGTGGTAAAAGAGGGGGCTTCGTAACTTCTAACACCTCCTTTATAGCTAAAACATGTTTTGAATGCTTTTCGCTAACTTAGGACCTATTCCCCTGGAATCACTAGTGTCGACACAGGAATCAGAGTCCGTGTCGGTATCAGTTTGTACTACTTGTGCAAATTTGTATGTGACCCAGAGGGGTCTCCTGTGGATGAAAGGCAGAACTATTAAAAATCACATCTTCAACAGATTATTTTCAGTTTTCTGCATGAGATTCAGTCCAACCTCTTACTGATATGATTCACACTATCACATAACCTTTCACCCAGTCAGGCTCTTGGTGTCATATTACAACTGTGTCCATAACATTGCTCCCACAGAGTTCCTTGCCACAGACATGTCACACACGTGCACAATCACACCACAGACACTCCGGGCCTATAGGGGACAGACCCACAGTAAAATCTGTCAGAGGGACACAGAAATTAATTGCCAGTCCACAACTCAGCGCTTCCCTGTGTCGTGTACTTTGTACACAGAGACTTTCCGCTCTCTCTCTCTCTCTCTATATATATATATATAGTAGAAGAATGGAAGAATGGTAGAAGAATGGTACGGCACTCCTGACGTCTTAAATAATTCAGTCTTAAACCAGCATGAAGATAGGCACCGTTTCAGTGCTTTTATTGTAGCACTTTCGTCAGGTCAGCACAGACGAAAGTGCTACAATAAAAGCACTGAAACGTTGTCTATCTTCATGCTGGTTTAAGACTGAATTATTTAAGACGTCTGGAGTGCCGTACCATTCTTCTACTGTTGCTGTCACTTCCTCGTGCAGGCACCCGGCGCACAAACATTATTGAAGGGAGAGCCGGACCTTCTACTGTATGTATCTCCTATATAATAGCCCTATTCTGTGACTTTGTGACTCATTTGCTAACGCTGGGCGGAGTCACAACACTGGGCGGAGTTAGTCAAATGAGTCACAGATCTGGCCAAATCTACAGGAGACCAGGAGCAGAAGCAGATCGTATGGGCATGGCACAAGCAGGGTGCATACCTCCCAGCTTTCTTCAGGAGCTTTCTTCAGGCAGGAGGGACACACACACACACACACACACACTCTCGGCGAAAAGGGGGCGTGGCTTCACGGGAGGGTCCCGTTTTCGTCAGTGAGGGGGCATGCCCAGCGCTCTGTGAGCTGCTGGCATGACCCCAGGGGCTGATTACGAGTCCGTGGGGCCCAGGGCACTTGATACAGTGGAGCCCTATATCATTGCTGTGCCTGCTGTGGGGTTGGGGCGTGGCCTAATCGCGGGTCGCGAGGCCACGCCCCCTTATGCAAATTCCAGGATTTGTTTTTATTTTTTATGGAATTTTGGCCCCTCAGCTAGGGGTAAATCCAGAGGGGGTGGTCGCTCCCCCCTACACACCCGCACAGGCAGAAGAAAGCAGGGAGACTGCTGCCTCCCTGCAACACCACAGACCTGCCAACACGCAGCAGCGTGTGCTGACTGTAGCACAATGCTGCCGCTGTTGCTGGCAGGACGGGGGAGCTTCTGAGCTGGGACAGAGCTACTCCAGCCGGGGAGCCCCCCTAAAACTGTGGGGTTAACGGTACGTACCCCCTGCCCCCCCCTCTTAATCTGGCTCTGCTGCTGGAACCATCCATTAATCCGTACCCCCTGATGCCCCCTCTCCCTCTGTCTCCACTATTCACTGCTGCTCTGCTAAGCAGAACAGCGAGTACAGGAGCTTTCCAACTGCCCCCCCCCCCATCTCCCCCACCACTGCGGGACACTGCGACCTGCGGGTGGGACAGCGAGACAGACCCCCAAAAATGGGACTGTCCCACAAAAATCGGGACAATTGGGGGGTATGGGGGTGTGTGAGGGGGTATGCCATACAGACAGACGGGCACCGGCTCACTGTGTGCTTGACCCCCCACATCAGCATACTCATTAGGGTCTCTCTGGCGCGGAGGAGCATCACTTTCTGGCACACTCCACGCTTCTTAGCTGCAGTTTTGTGGGGCACCAGCCGCTGTGCAGGTTCCGTACTGCCTCTGTTATCTCCAGCCCCAGCAACCCCACCGCTAGCTGCAGCGCTGCCACCCGCAGTGAGGTGCGTCCAGCTCCTTCACACACTTTAGCCGGCGGGTAGCGCTGCAGAAGTCCGAGCTGCTTGCAGGCTCCGACCCACTCCTCCCTCCAGCCGCAGCGTCTCCTGGCAGCTTACCAGTCACTCCCAGTCTCCCCTTACCACAGAGCCCAGCAGCCGTGAGGTCCGCGCCACGTGCATGCTATGACCCCCTCCTCCCTCCAGCCGCAGCATCTCCTGGGGGCTAACCAGTCACTCCCAGTCTCCTCTTACCACAGTGCCCGGCAGCTGCGCGAGGTCTGCGGTGTGTGACTGAGGAGGGGGGGGAGGGATGCGGACGGGCAGAGGAAGCAGGACTCCAGCCTAAGAGAGTCAGCCATGCCAAGCCTCCACCAGCAGCAGATCCCAACAGATTGGAGTGGAACAGCAGCAGTGACTCCGGTAAGACATATCTGTCTGTCACCACTGTTTTGTCCCTAATACCAATCTCTCGCGTGCCCTGTGTTCTGTCATGTCCCTGTCACCCCTGGCATTGCCCTGCCACCCTTATCCTGGCCCTTTCACCCTTATACTGGCCCTGTCACCCCTGTCCTGGCCCTGCCGCCCCTACCCTGGCCCTGTCACCCCTATCCTTTTTGGCAGGTACAGTACCCGCAGCGCCTCCAGACCTCTCCCCAATGCACCACACCTCCGCACCTTCCCCTCCACCCCTCCCCCACACGCTGTGCCTCCAGACCCCCTTCACCACCCACAGCACCTCCAGGCCTCCTCCACCATCCACCCCCCTTATATGTCTCCCCCCACACCTGCAGCATCTGCAGACACCCTCCTCCATCCGCGGTCCCCCCCTCCCCCACCAATCGCACCCCCACACCTGCCCCTCCACCACCTGCAGCACCTTCCCCATCCGGGCCCCACCCCCACTTCCGCCGCCCCTCCACCCGCAGCATCTACAGACACCATCCGCAGTCCCCCCCGCACCCGCTACATTCTGTACATCGTGCCCTGCAGGTGCTGTTCACGGCGTCGCAAGGGGCTGCGCCTCCTTCACCATTGCACGCTCTTTCATTATGCAATATTTAACCACTAACAAAGGAATGCAGGTAATACTACATATAATACAAATATTGAACCCCAGAAAGGCATGCAAGGGTTAAGGGGGCGTAGCCCCTTGCGACGGTGTGAAGAGCGCCCGTAGGGCGCGATGAAGCACCTAGTATATATATATATATATATATATATAAATATATATATTGCCATAATATCACAATATACACTCCCCCCCCCCCCCCTTTGTACTCTGATACTAAACAGAAACTGAGAGGAGGATCAGCGTTTCTTCCCCTGCTTTTTGCTTGAAGAAAATGGCGCTGAGCAGTGTGCTCGCTGACTGAGGAGGAAGCCCCGCCCCACAATGGCGCGTTTCTCCTCAGCATTTATAAGGTGATTTTTTTATACTGGCGGGGGTAGGACTGTGCCTCAGCATCTTATGCCCCTTTATTTGCCAGTTTTACTAGGTTTCATGCTGCCCAGGGCGCCCCCTCCCGCGCCTGTGTATGTGTGGGTAGCATGGCACGCATCGTTCCCACCCGCTGCGCGGTACCTTTTAGCCATCACGATGTCTGAAGATTTCTTCTTACACTCCCCTGTCTTCTGACTTCTGGCTCTGTAAGGGGGGTGACGGCGTGATGTGGGAGTGAGCACATATCCGCAGCTAGCGTTCAGTTCTCTTCAGGAGCTAATGGTGTCCTGTCAGCCAGAAGCAGAGCCATGGAACTATTCAGGAAGTTGGTTCCTACTTCTGCCCCCTCAGTCCCACGAAGCAGGGAGACTGTTGCCAGCAGTTCTCCCAGAAAATAAAAAAACCTAACATAAAAGTCTTTTCAGAGAAACTCAGTAGAGCTCCCCTGGAGTGCATCCAGTCTGCCTGGGCACATTTTCTAAACTGAGGTCTGGAGAAGGGGCATAGAGGGAGGAGCCAGTTCACACCCTTGAAAAGTCTTAAAGTGCCCATGGCTCCTGCGGAACCGTCTATACCCCATGGTACTGAAGTGGACCCCAGCATCCTCTAGGGCATATGAGAAATATGTAAACGAATAAAGATTGCACCAATTTGTGTGGAAAATAGAAAGAAAGAATTTATGGGCGGCCGTTGGCGGAGTTACACAGATCGGCTCCAGTGTGCGACAAATAAACACCAAAACAAGTGGAACAATTTGTTTTTGTTTTTTTTAATAGATAACAAGGACATACGGCAGTGGCTAGGGAGAATGTAGCACATTCAGACTGCATTGACATTAGTGGTATGACCCAGAAACCTTCGTAACGTTGTCCAGAGAGTGGCATTAAAAAAATATCCCTACTCCAAGCTGCCCGACCACCTAGGAAAATATTTGACCAATGTACTCCCTACCCCATGTTCCCGTTTACGTGCAGGGGGGGTGAAAGGGATTCGGCACACCAGTGAGATATTTTCCAGGGCGCTCGTCCAGCTTTACCGTGTAAAAAAATATTTATGATCCATTCCCAATCACCGTAAGAGGCACAAGCTCTGACACTCACATGGTATAATGGCAGGGTAGTATCAGCAGCTGGGTTTAGGTACTTTAAAGCTCATTATTAAAATCCATTTTAAAGCGGTTTAGATAGAGCATCAAGTAGTGCAGCGTTCCGGCAATTAAGTACCTACATAGAACCTTCTATTTTAATCATTTGATCCTTGAGGGCTAAAAAAAATTTGGATCAGTGCCCAAATTTACCACAGACGTGTCCCCATATCAGACGAGAACACTCACCCCCCCCATTCGCCTCTCAGGCTGTGCAACCGGATCCGTTGTGGCTTTACTACTGCCCATTATTGTGGATGGCAATCACACGCACGGGATCTTACGGTTATTTATGGGGCATTTTTTCCCCGCACCATGGGGGACATTTAGCAGAACTTGGAGAGAGATAAAGTATCAACCAATCAACTTGATTGGCACTGACTGGCTTGCACTTTATCTCTCTCCAAGCTTTGATATACATCACCCTATGACTGATCGTGATCCTATCAGTTTTGATACAACCTGGAATCGCGGTCTTATGGATTCAGAAATGCTGCAGTATCTGGAGTGACTGCAAATGACTGCAGCATCGCAGTACAGTATGTGTGCGGACAGCTTTGGAGTATTAAAAACTAAACAAAAAAAAAACTTTGAAAAAAAAAGTTGCAAATGAAACCATAGTGCTTGAACATTAGTGGTCTAACACTGCGGGTTCTCGGATTTACCCTCAGCAAGCCACTCTTTCCAGATACATAGGAGTTTCTACCTTAAAACGGACCTGCTGTGTATGTAGCCATTTTGTGTGATGAACGGCCCCCTGTGTGACTGCAGCTTATCAATTGGCCAAGAACTAGAGAGAACTCCGAGACACAAAGTGGCTCGTGCCTCGGTGGTGTAACCACGACCCAGTAAATTGATCGGCTGTGCTTGCCCACCACACATATAAAAAACAAAATAAAGAATGAAGACATCACAAACAGCCATAAGACACACAGAGTATTAGGTAACAGAGCAGTGTTATGTAAACAACACTTTACCAGGGTGTTCCCTTGGAGAAACACCCCCTTTTAACTTGTACCCACGGTTTACCCCTCGCGGCGCTGCTGGATTAGAAGGCAGTTTTACAATCCACCAGGGCGGATGCAACTTCACAAGCGCAGCTATGGCTGTAAGGTATATGGACCATTGGGAGCAGATTTACTGCAGACAAACTATGTAACTATCCCTGCAGAGTGCAAAGAGACAACTAAGGGCCGTCGCTAACCATAACTCGCCATGTGGCCTAATTATCCTTCATTAGCATAGTAATACGAAAGCTGTGAGAGGATAGATAGTGCAAAATACACCCACTTCATGTCATATCGTCATCCCACAAAACTCCATCCACGTTTCCGGACATTTTTAGCAGTTCATTTCTATGGCAGATTCAATATATCCCCACACATCAGAGCAAGGTAACGTTATCCCAATGTAAATACCTCCTAATTATCCCAATTTTCTGACCCTAATAAGGGTGGGGCCTACTGAAAGAGGGCGTGTCAGACTGTGGGTGCGGACTGATGGATTGGAGTGGGAGGCATAAGTGTCGCTGTATGTTGCCTCTTTCTGTTTAAATCATGACTGAGTATAGATCCCGGCGATGACAGTATCACTTGGTAAGTGAATGGGACCGGGTAAGCCTTCATTTTTCCAAAAACGTCTAAGACTATATCCATTCTTTTTACTTTAGTATAAAACTGGATTCCCTTTTCCACGAAAGAAGCAACGTTTTTAAAATTTGCGGAGCTACACAGAGGTTGAGAAACCCAAATTGCCAGAATCCCTGAGCGCAGTAGTGACAGAGCACTGCCACTAGAGGGAGCTCTCGTTCAAATCAATCAATCAGGTTTTGGTGGACGGAGAGGACCAATCATTGTTCCCAATCACTTCTTCTTGGGCAGAACGTTGTCGTCAAAGTATCCTTTGTTGGCGATATTGCCGGCTGGGTCGTAGAAGCCGACGGCGATGTACATTCCTTTATTGTCCGTGCTCAGCCCGAACCCAACCTGGCTTGATCCTTTCCAGATCATCTGGGTGAAGTTACCTGGGGAATGACAGGAGGAGGCAGATGACGGAAATGACTTAGTACGTTTACTTGTTGTATTGCTTTGGCTTTTATACCTCTGCCTCAATCGGGCAGGGGAGGGGTGGAAAGGGGGAGGGGGGCATTGTGACAAGAGATCACTCACCTGCACCGCTCTGGAAACCAGGGCTATTGAAATTGTACTTTGTTATCTCATTGTACCAGGATTCAGCCACCTCCTTCCCTGCAATAAGAAACATTTATTCTTCAGGGAGCAGTTACCTCCTATATGCACTTACACACCCCGAAAGTAATATACATGAAGCTAAAATACGCTGTTCAGTGTCACCCTTGACAGTGCAGATCTATATTACCTTCCCATTCCAAATTACCGCTTCAACTGCTCTATAGGAAATGAGATCTAACGCAGGTTTAAAAAAACAAACCCTGAGACTGCAGTCATTTGAGCTGCTGTGACATCACTGGCCCCACCCCTTTGTACACATTCATCAATCCACACAATGCACTTCTGCCCAGCGCCACTGCAAACCACTTTTTCTGCTCTGTGGGAGGAGCTCCTCCCCCATTATTAATTAAAACTTTCAGTTTTCTCAAACCATAATGCTCTTTCAACCTCTTATTAGTGACAGTAAGGGGCTTTGCCTTAAAAATTCTAGATGATTAAAGGCTAACGCTGTTCCTCAACTCTATGGGGGGAATTCAAGTGTTTTGCGCGCCGGCATGAACCGTTATACAAGCCGCCTCCCAGCGTAACATTTCCCTTTTATACTTGGTAAAACAATTTGTGCAAAACTGTATGTTCAGAGATCTGTGGTGGGTTGTAGAACGTACCAGAAGGCAGGCTGGCGTCTGTGCCCCACCGGTACCAGAGGTTCTCCCCTCGTTCCGTATCGCTGTTCTGCAGAGCTCGGATCCCCACCAAGTGGTCAGCCCATTTCTGTGCCTCCTGCGACAGACCCGCGTTCAGCTGCAGCGCTCCGGATCCGTGCAGGCGGCGGTACTTGTTGTGTTCGCTCAGCAGCTCTTTGCGGAATGATTTCAGTTCTCTCTCTGGAAGTATCACAACCCCTGGTTACAGCACTATTCACCATACACCTTACAGAGACTGGTAGTATCAGGTATAAACAGACGGGAACCGCTCTGTATAACGAGACCCACCATAGACACATGTACAAGGCGTCACTGAGAGTCCACCCAGAGTGTGAACCAAGAAATGGACCTAGGGAATGCCCACAAAGCTAAACAGGTCTCAGAACAGTCCTTAGTGGCAGCGATGGACAAGTGCCAAGCGGTTTACTCCACGTGCCTTGTAGTGAGCACATATCGGCCTTCAGAGGTGGCATTACATATTGGACAACATGACGCTCCATTATGTGGAAGAGCAATTGCCCAGCGACATGTTTTGACAGATGTGTGTCCACCCTTCTGGAAATACCGGGACACCGATGTGAAAGTTGGCGAGCTCTAGGATATGGTAGCCAACAATCACATCTGTCTGCCCAACCATCCATGGGCAAACACAGGCTCAACGGTGTGGCGACGTTGGGTGTGGAACTTGTCAGGTTGGCAAGGGATCGAGGGTAGAGCGCTCTGCATCACCAGCATATACAATCGTCCCTGGCACCAAATACCCTGGGCAGACTCCTACCTGGAATATCAACAATGCCATTCGTAGCTGAGTCCTTCACAAAACCGTCTTCATCATCGTCGTCATCTGTCACCTTCGATCCCCGAGGGAGAACGTTGCGAGAGTAGAACCCGGGGTTGGTGACGTTGCCGCATGGGTTGTACTGGGCTACAACGATGTACATCCCTTTCCCGCTGGATGCCACGCCAACTCCGACCTCCTTGGATGCCTTCCATACCATCTGGGTGAAGTGACCTGCGGGACGAGGGGAGTAAGAAGGGTTATAATAATGAGCCGGTAACCGCTATTTATGAAGGAGCACAAACAATTCTACTGACAAAGACGCCCTTCCTTTCCCATCTTTCCAGACGGCTCCGCAAGTAAGATCTGCTCCTAGCACTGCGAGGAGGCAGAAGAGTCCCATCAATATCCTGCCTCAATACAAACATCCCCTCCTCCAGAAACCCTGCCGCGAGGGCCTGGTGAGGCTGCCTAATTCTGAGGGAGATGTCTCAAACCTTGGAGAGAGATAAAGTGGAGACGTTGCACAGAGCAACCAATAAGCTTGTAGCCATCATTTATCTACCACAGTCTATAAAATGACAGAAGAGGTTTGGGTGGTTTGGGCAACTTCTCCACTTTCTCTCCCTCCAAGGTTTAAAACATCTACAAAAAACACTACTTATGCAGCGCCTCACTGATATGAATAGGGTTAAATAAAAAAAAACAAAAGTTGAGAACTGCTGAGACACTGCGCTTGCCGTGACCAATATGTGAAGAATGGATAAACAGACTAAAACAACAACAATGGCTGCGCTGTGTGTCAGTAGTTGCGCATATAAAGAGAGCAAACGTGTAGTATGTAAATCTTATAATTTAATAATAAAAATACAAAATAAAAACTAACATTAAAAATAGTATCAGCACACCTATATCTGTCTCAGGTGATTATTGGCTAATGGCTAAAGAATGAGAAAAGTTCATATTCCACAGTCCTATTCCACAAAGGTATGATAAAGTCATACCTTTGATAAAGTCACGTGATCGTGATGAAACGCGTCAGGACCCCGCCTCTAAGCACACCTGGTCCAGGTGATACACTTCTGTGCAATCCATACCGGTCTCTCCTTCATCTCCATTGACTGGCTCATCACCCCAGCAGGCCGCTGCTTATCTCACCGCTGCGACTGGTGATAACCGTCGGGCAGCCTTTACCGCTGCAGGAGGCTGCCGTCCATCTCCTCGCTGTGCCGAGCGCTAATCATCAGGCAGCATCCAGATTCTCCCTCCGCTGTGCAGTACATTGGGCAAAGCAGGACTGTTTTAGCCGGGGACGCTCGGCTAATCCTTACCAGCCCATTGGGAGAGGTATTATATGCTTCCAACTATTTACCTGGTGACGTATACGAGATAACCATTTGGAATTGCACTACATTGAATTTTCACTTGAACTGTGGAATATGAACTTTTCTCATTCTTTAGCCAATAATCACCTGAGACAGATATAGGTGTGCTGATACTATTTTTAATGTTAGTTTTTATTTTGTATTTTTATTATTAAATTATAAGATTTACATACTACACGTTTGCTCTCTTTATATGCGCAACTACTGACACACAGCGCAGCCATTGTTGTTGTTTTTGAAACATCTACCCCTGTGGTATGATTTAGGATTCATATGAAAGTAGCCTATCACTAGAAAACTGTACCTCATGACTGTTAGCCAGGCCTCGTGAATATTAGCGTGAATATTAGTCAGGCTTCGTGAATATTAGTCAGGCCTCGTGAATATCAGCCAGGCCTCGTGAATATCAGCCAGGCCTCGTGAATATGCTTCGTGAATATCAGGCAGGCCTCGTGAATATCAGGCAGGCCTCGTGAATATCAGCCAGGCCTCGTGAATATCAGCCAGGCCTCATGAATATCAGCCAGGCCTCGTGAATATCAGCCAGGCCTCGTGAATATGCTTCGTGAATATCAGGCAGGCCTCGTGAATATCAGGCAGGCCTCGTGAATATGCTTCGTGAATATCAGGCAGGCCTCGTGAATATCAGGCAGGCCTCGTGAATATCAGGCAGGCCTCGTGAATATCAGCCAGGCCTCGTGAATATCAGCCAGGCCTTTTGAATATTAGTCAGGCCTCGTGAATATTAATCAGGCCTCGTGAATATCAGACAGGCCTCGTGAATATCAATCAGGCCTCGTGAATATCAGCCAGGCCTCGTGAATATCAATCAGGCCTCGTGAATATCAGCCAGGCCTCGTGAATATTAATCAGGCCTCGTGAATATCAGACAGGCCTCGTGAATATCAGCCAGGCCTCGTGAATATCAATCAGGCCTCGTGAAGATCAATCAGGCCTCGTGAAGATCAATCAGGCCTCGTGAAGATCAATCAGGCCTCGTGAATATGAGAAAGGTCTCATGAATATTAGTCAGGCCTCGTGAATATGAGAAAGGTCTCATGAATATTAGTCAGGCCTCGTGAATATGAGAAAGGTCTCATGAATATTAGTCAGGCCTCGTGAATATGAGAAAGGTCTCATGAATATTAGTCAGGCCTCGTGAATATGAGAAAGGTCTCATGAATATTAGTCAGGCCTCGTGAATATGAGAAAGGTCTCATGAATATTAGTCAGGCCTCGTGAATATGAGAAAGGTCTCATGAATATTAGTCAGGCCTCGTGAATATGAGAAAGGTCTCATGAATATTAGTCAGGCCTCGTGAATATGAGAAAGGTCTCATGAATATTAGTCAGGCCTCATGAACCGCATCGTGCTGTGTGAAGGATCACATCTGATCCCTCCCAGCATGCCCCGCGGCTGCCGTGTCCTTCTGCGCATGTGCAGACAGACTCCCGGGTCATAAACACAGAAGTCCAGGGACCGGAGCACATCGAAAAGGACAGCCCTTATCGGGAGAGCTGTCCTTTGCAATACTAATCGCATATGTCAGCGCATAAGCAATTAGTATCGATGCGATGTGTGGCGGGATGTACACCGTAAGGTTAGTAAATCCTACAGTGTCTTACATCCAGAACAACCAGGAAGTTACGTTTGTGTAAAAGAAAAGGGAAAAGTAGAGATGAAAATGAAAAGTAATAAGCAGTGCTGGTTTCTGCCAGCAGGTGGCAGCGTAGGACTATTTGGTCAGTGATGGCTAGTTCACACACACTCAGTATATACATGCCGTGTATCCTGCATACAGTCTTGTCCCTGTCTGTGGAGGTTACCTGGGGAAATGCATACCTGTGTCTGGCTGGTGTCCCGGCTTGGAGAAGTTGTAGTTCTTTTCTTCCTTGTACCAGCTGTCGGCCACTTCCTGTCCTGGGAAAATACAATAAAAGAAAACGTAAATTTCCCTTTAAATTGTTATAGCAGTAATACTAGGTGACTTGGGGGAGATTTATCAAAGCGTGGAGAGAGATAACGTCCCAGCCAATCAGCTCCTAGCTGCCATGTCACAGGCAGTTAGGAGCTGATTGGCTGGTACTTTGTCTGAGCAGGGCACATCATATACCAAAATGAAAGGCCTTGGCGCGTAGATTTTCGGAAAAATATTGGAGTTGTAATTGATTGCTTCTTTTTGGAGTTATGTGGCAAAACGTGCCCTTTACACTGCATCAACATTGTGCTCTGGAAAATGCAGCATACTGTACTAATGGGCTAGGGTTGGCCTTTTTTGCAGATGGCGGCCATTTTCACATGCAAAATCCAGGCTGAGCGCATGGTCTTCCCAGGTTCTGACCTGTCACCGTGATTGTTGGGCCTCCAGTCTTGGCCCAGATGTTCTCCCCGCAGGACGTGTCGCTGTGCTTCAGGGTCTTCAGCGTCAGGAGGTGCTCTGCCCATTTCTGAGCCTCCTGGCTTATCCTGGAATTCAGCTGCAGGGGTCTGGCTCCGTGCTGCGACCGGTAAGTGTTGTTGATCTTCAGGAACTCCAGCGCAAACGCCCTTGTGTCTACTAGACAAGAAAAGAGCGCGGGTTACAGTGTGTGCCCCATCCGCCTGGCACTCGGCTGTGGGAACAATGTGCGCTTGGAAACTCTCCCACCCCCTAACATCACATCGGCTGTAGAGCAATTACCGGAGGACGATGCGGCAGAATCCTCCCCGCGGGCTGGCGGATAGTAACTTCCCGCTGTCCCTCTGTCGCTAGGACCTGCCGTCCCCTCAGTTACCGGGGTGCCCTTTGGCAGGACATTCTTCTGGAAGTAGCCGGGGTTGGTGATGTTCCCAGCTGGGCTGTACTGGGCAACTGCGATCACCATTCCTTTACCGTCCACAGCCTTGGCGATGCCAACTTCTCTGGAGTCTTTCCAAACCACCTGCGTAAAGTGACCTGAAAACGAGAAGGCAGCGAGTCCGGTTATAACAAGGTCCTTCCGGATCATGGCTCATTCAATGCTTTACAGAGGACATCAATAGGAACTTCCATGTATTTAATTAGCAAATAAGGCATCAATCTGATTTATTTGGCAGGGGGGGCGTAGTAACCTCTTTTATCCAGCAGATGTCCCTATTGCAATGGATAAATCTCACCATATATTGTAGTGATGTGAGGAGGGGAATGGAGGCAGCAGGAAGCCACAGACCGTTATATAGTGGGAGGAGCAGTGTTCCCAGCAGCACAGAGTATATCAGGAGATGAGTGATGTGTCAGTGAGGACAGGGCTGCATGTGACAGGGGCAGTGACATGATGTGAGGAGGGGAATGGGGGCAGCAGGAAGCCACAGACTGAGAGTTATATAGTGGGAGGAGCAGGGTCCCCAGCAGCACAGAGTATATCAGGAGATGAGTGATGTGTCTGGGAGGACAGGGCTGCATGTGACAGGGCAGTGACATGATGTGAGGAGGGGAATGGAGGCAGCAGGAAGCCACAGACTGAGAGTTATATAGTGGGAGGAGCAGGGTCCCCAGCAGCACAGAGTATATCAGGGGATAAGTGATGTGTCAGTGAGGACAGGGCTGCATGTGACAGGGGCAGTGACATGATGTGAGGAGGGGAATGGAGGCAGCAGGAAGTCACAGACAGTTATATAGTGGGAGGAGCAGGGTCCCCAGCAGCACAGAGTATATCAGGAGATGAGTGATGTGTCAGTGAGGACAGGGCTGCATGTGACGGGGCAGTGACATGATGTGAGGAGGGGAATGGAGGCAGCAGGAAGCCACAGACTGAGAGTTATATAGTGGGAGGAGCAGGGTGACCAGCAGCACAGAGTATATCAGGAGATGAGTGATGTGTCAGTGAGGACAGGGCTGCATGTGACAGGGGCAGTGACATGATGTGAGGAGGGGAAAGGAGGCAGCAGGAAGCCACAGACTGAGAGTTATACAGTGGGAGGAGCAGGGTCCCCAGCAGCACAGAGTATATCAGGAGATGAGTGATGTGTCAGTGAGGACAGGGCTGCATGTGACAGGGGCAGTGACATGATGTGAGGAGGGGAAAGGAGGCAGCAGGAAGCCACAGACTGAGAGTTATACAGTGGGAGGAGCAGGGACCCCCAGCAGCACAGAGTATATCAGGAGATGAGTGATGTGTCAGTGAGGACAGGGCTGCATGTGACAGGGGCAGTGACATGATGTGAGGAGGGGAATGGAGGCAGAAGGAAGTCTATATACACAATGTTATATTATATTACATTACAAATCCAACTGATACTCATCTAATTCTAATGCTGTGCTAAAGTCCTGTAAAGTCAGTTTATAATTAATTTTATTCATCATTAGACGTTAGATATTAAGAGATCAATTTGAATGATTACAGTAATCTAGAATGAAATGTTATGCAACTGGGAAAGGTTTAAAATGTAACTTGATAAGAAAATCATTCAGCAGAACACACCGTGCCTGCAACCATTGTACAACCATACTGTGTGTAATAATTACTGTATGTAAACATATATATGTATATTAGAGATGAGCGGGTTCGATTTTACTCGGTTCTTAAAAACGGCATCTTATTGGCTCGTGGATGTCACGTGTTTTGGATAGCCAATAGAAAAAATCCGGATAAAACCGAACGGACATTAATTCTGGCGTTAAATCCAAACCCGCTCAACTCTAATATATATACACCTTGCTAGATACGGTTAGTTATATTTTACTGTTAGCACACAGGATTACGCACTTTGGGGCACGTTTGAACAGTTTAGGAGGAGCCTCAGAATCCCTCTGTGCTGCTGTGAACGTTTACTTGCTCAGGTTGGCCTTATACCGCCTTAGTCCCCCCCACTTAACCAACCCAAGGAAGCAAATTGGTTAATTTTAAATGCTCTGTGCTGCTGTTAGCAAACCCACTTCCTGTCCTGCTCATCCCCATTTGTGAACACCGAATGCATTAGATAAAGTTACCTACGTATTGCACCAAAACAATTACCGTATATACTTGAGTATAAGCCGACTTTTTCAGCACGTTTTTTTGTGCTGAAAAAGCCACCTCGGCTTATACTCGAGTCAGCGTTAGGAGGGACACGGAGAGCGCAGCGCGCAGCTCTCCTGTGTCCCTCCTGCATCTCCGGCGGCAGCAGCGTGTGTGTGTTAAAGGAAGTGCACGAACCGGCACTTCCTTTAACACACGCTGCTGCCGCCGGAGACGCAGGAGGGACACAGGAGAGCCGCGCGCAGCGCTCTCCATGTCCCTCCTTCAGAAGACAGCGCGGGAGCGACGGAGGGTAAGTATCTGGCACTGTGGGGCATATCTGGCACTGTGGGGCATATCTGGCACATCTGGGTCACATCTGGCACATCTGGGGCACATCTGGCACTGTGGGGCACATCTGGCACTGTGGGGCACATCTGGCATATCTGGCACTGTGGGGCACATCTGGCACTGTGGGGCACATCTGGCACTGTGGGGCACATCTGGCACTATGAGGGCTGTGTACGGCTAGAGCTGTATTTCCCACCCTAGGCTTATACTCGAGTCAATAAGTTTTCCCAGGTTTTTGTGGTAAAATTAGGTGCCTCGGCTTATATTCGGGTCGACTTATACTCGAGTATATACGGTATATAGACTCTACTAATGACATATCTGAGTGTGAAAAATAGAACGTATACCTGTTCCCTAATATTGTAAGTAACGGACTGCGAGAGGAAAATATTTGTTGAATAAATAACTAAATAGTAAGATACTTAAGTGGGAAATGTATCAAACCTTGGAGAGATAAAGTGTAGAAGTTGCTATAGCATAATCAGCATCTGGCTATCATTTAACAAGAACAGTCTATCAAATTACAATTAGGGGTCTATGTAGTAAGCCTTGGAGAGAGATAAAGTACTGTACCAGCCAATCAGCTCCTAACTGCCATGTCATAGGCTGTGTTTGAAAGATGAGCCAGGAGCTGATTGGTTCAGGCTTTATCACCATCTACTTTATCTCGCTCCAAGGTTTAGTAAATAGACCACTAAGCCTTGGAGAGAGATAAAGTACCAGCCAATCAGCTCCTAACTGCCACGTTACAGGCTGTGTTTGAAAAATGAGTTATTTGATGATTGGTTGTTAGTTTCTCTCTCTCCAAGGTTTAGTACACAGACACCCTAGTATGGGCGACCTCTCCAAGGTTCAGTACACAGACACCCTAGTATGGGCGACCTCTCCAAGGTTTAGTACACAGACACCCTAGTATGGGCGACCTCTCCAAGGTTTAGTACACAGACACCCTAGCATGGGCGACCTCTCCAAGGTTCAGTACACAGACACCCTAGTATGGGCGACCTCTCCAAGGTTTAGTACACAGACACCCTAGTATGGGCGACCTCTCCAAGGTTCAGTACACAGACACCCTAGTATGGGCGACCTCTCCAAGGTTTAGTACACAGACACCCTAGTATGGGCGACCTCTCCAAGGTTCAGTACACAGACACCCTAGTATGGGCGACCTCTCCAAGGTTCAGTACACAGACACCCTAGTATGGGCGACCTCTCCAAGGTTTAGTACACAGACACCCTAGTATGGGCGACCTCTCCAAGGTTCAGTACACAGACACCCTAGTATGGGCGACCTCTCCAAGGTTTAGTACACAGACACCCTAGTATGGGCGACCTCTCCAAGGTTTAGTACACAGACACCCTAGTATGGGCGACCTCTCCAAGGTTTAGTACACAGACACCCTAGTATGGGCGACCTCTCCAAGGTTTAGTACACAGACACCCTAGTATGGGCGACCTCTCCAAGGTTTAGTACACAGACACCCTAGTATGGGCGACCTCTCCAAGGTTTAGTACACAGACACCCTAGTATGGGCGACCTCTCCAAGGTTTAGTACACAGACACCCTAGTATGGGCGACCTCTCCAAGGTTTGATACATCTCCCGCTAAGAGTAAAACAAGTAAAGAAGGACTATAACAGTGTGATATTATATAATGAGACGCCCCGCTCTGACGAGGGATCAGGTCAGCCCGTGAGATCTTACTACAGCGTTACTTGCACTGTATCCTCACCCGTGTTAGACTGAAAGCCGGGCTTGCTGAAATTGTAGTCCTTTATCTCGCTGTACCAGGTTTCCACAACCTCGGAGCCTGAAATACATAAGTTCCATTAATAATGTAATAAAGGGACAATACAAGGGAATACATAGAGTAATATCCCCGCTCATCATTCCTATCGACACTCCGCCCTGACTACGGTCGCTGCAAGGACTGTAACAGGACTGTCTGGGCAAGTAAGGGTGTTCGTAGAACAGACTTTAGGGCTGAAGCACAGATGAGCCTAAGTCGGCCGCCATTACACTAGCACATAACTAAATGAGGATACAGCCGGTACGCTGAGCTCTGCGCATACCTGTGACCGCGCCTACAGCCTCGTTAGCCGAACTGCAAACTCCATGTTACTCTCATTCCAATGCACCTGGAAATGGGAGCTGCGTGCTCCCATAGATGGCTGCGCTGGGCCAGTGTGCAGGTGCATCACAAAAATGAGCGCGGGATCTGTCGGCAACGTCAAGCGACTCCGCACCAGCCGCTTTGCGAGTGCGTCCCTCCTCTGCTCATTTTGTTTCGGAGTATAATAAAAGGTGTTGCACCCTCGTTTGTCAACTGTCAGCTCTGCGACAGGTCATCATTTGTCAGCTACAGGCTATTCACTGGCACAAAGAACAAGAATGGAGGCGGACCCCGCATGTTACTTATACACAGATCACTGCCCCAGTCTCTCCCCCTAACAGCCGTCGTTCACCCGGGGCAACGAATAGCGTTCTCACCTACATGTTCCGTATGTTACTTTCATTTTGACCAGTCCACTGTCCCTCACAACAAGGCTCAGCTCCATGATGGCTTTTACTCTGGTCCAGAGCCACGGCACGGAGTGGCGACTTAGAGGGGACAGCTGACGGAGTAATCTGCATGTTAGGTGGGCTCAGCTCAGAGCCGACATGCCACTCACATTAAAAGGTGGACGCGATGTGTACTCAACAGCAATGAAGAGGGTGCAGGGTCTATATAGGGCAGCATTAAACAACCATCAGACGTTGCAGCAGTTCTATAAAACTGTATACCACCCGGATACTGGCCTCTGCAGCATATCCCCCTTTACTAGGTGGTAGATCGTACCTGAGGCGTCCCAGACGTTTGAGTTCCACTTGTACCACAGGTTCTCTCCATGGTTGGTGTTACTGTGCTGAAGAGCATTGATGGACAGAAGATGGTCGGCCCATTTCTGGCTGGATTCGCTCAAGTCGCGGGAGAGCTGTAGGGGGGGTGCTCCATGCATCTGCCGCAACTTGTTGTGCGCATCCAACGCTTCCTGCTCAAAGGTGCCCAGTTTTACTGAAAAAAAGAATGAAAAACTTGTTGAAATGTCTTATTAGCCCTGGCTTCACATAAATGAGGAGAAGACACAGGACCGCTGCCAAGATCTGGCCAACCGAGTCCATCCATGTAAGTCCAGCCCTAACCGGGGAAACACGCGATACATTTGTAGGTCTTACCCGGTCGAACGACCCCAGCCACAGGTTTCCTGTCTCCAGTCTTCTCCGGTACATATGACTTGGAGGTCCCAGGTTTCCAACGTGAGCCAGATCCATCGCTGTCCGTTGATGGTGCTGATCCGGTTGGCAGCACGTTCTTCTCAAAGTACCCTGGGTTGGTGATATTCCCAGCGGGGTTGTACTGTCCCACCACAAAGAAAAGTCCATTGCCGTCTGTGGCCACCCCAACGCCGACCTCTTTCGAGTCCTTCCAGACGACCTGCGTGAAGTGACCTTCGTAATGCAAGACAACCAAGGATGGTGAGGGATGAATCAGAAAAACCCAAAATATGTCGATGAGCAAAGTGACAACGCTGCGCCTGAATATTACCTGTGTTACTGCGGAAACCGGGCCTTCCGAAATCATAGTTCTTTATCTCCTCGTACCACGAGTCCACGGGCTCCTGACCTGTATACGGGGAAAGTATTTGTTAGGACCGCTCCCTGACGATACCACCGGCACGAAACACCAAATTAAGACTGGCACTTTGCCAAGTGTGAAGGAACTGAAGCTATATTTTAAAGGAAAAAGTTTATTTTTACATTTAGATTTCAAGTAGAGTTGTCACCTGAGGACATTCCCCCTTTCTCCTTAATGTCTCACCACCTTCTCCAATTCGTTGTGTGGGGAGGTGAATCTTCCCTGGGAACCCTGCTGCTATCTATATATCCCTCCAATTCCAGGTATACGAAGGTTCCTAACAGAGTCAGGGGGGTGTTTAGCAAAGAACGGAGAGATATAAAATCAAAAAAGCACTGACCAATAAGCTCTGAGCTGCCATATCACAGACTGTGCTTAAAAAATGACAGGTGCCAATTGGTTGGTACTTCATCTCTCTCCATGCTTTGATAAATACCCCCCTCAGTGCTCAGAAGGCTTGAAGATATCGTGAGCAAAGGGGCATGGTAGTAACTGGATGGGAGAGCAGCAGTTACAGTAGTGTTCGGGTAACCGGGAGGGAGAGCAGCAGTTACAGTAGTGCTCGGGTAACTGGGAGGGAGAGCAGCAGTTACAGTAGTGCTCGGGTAACCGGGAGGGAGAGCAGCAGTTACAGTAGTGCTCGGTAAATGTGAGGGAGAGCAGCAGTTACAGTAGTGCTCGGGTAACCGGGAGGGAGAGCAGCAGTTACAGTAGTGCTCGGGTAACTGGGAGGGAGAGCAGCAGTTACAGTAGTGCTCAGGTAACTGGGAGAGAGAGCAGCAGTTACAGTAGTGCTCGGGAACAGTGAGGGAGAGCAGCAGTTACAGTAGTGCTCGGGTAACCGGGAGGGAGAGCAGCAGTTACAGTAGTGCTCGGGTAACAGTGAGGGAGAGCAGCAGTTACAGTAGTGCTCGGGTAACAGTGAGGGAGAGCAGCAGTTACAGTAGTGCTCGGTAACCGGGAGGGAGAGCAGCAGTTACAGTAGTGCTCGGGTAACAGTGAGGGAGAGCAGCAGTTACAGTAGTGCTCGGGTAACAGTGACGGAGAGCAGCAGTTACAGTAGTGCTCGGGTAACAGTGAGGGAGAGCAGCAGTTACAGTAGTGCTCGGTAACCGGGAGGGAGAGCAGCAGTTACAGTAGTGCTCAGGTGATTGTGAGGTACAGTAGCAGTTACAGTAGTGCTCGGGTAACTGAGGGAGAGCAGCAGTTACAGTAGTGCTCGGTAACCGGGAGGGAGAGCAGCAGTTACAGTAGTGCTCGGGTAACAGTGAGGGAGAGCAGCAGTTACAGTAGTGCTCGGGTAACTGGGAGGGAGAGCAGTAGTTACAGTAGTGCTCGGGTAACTGGGAGGGAGAGCAGCAGTTACAGTAGTGCTCGGGTAACAGTGAGGGAGAGCAGCAGTTACAGTAGTGCTCGGGTAACCGGGAGGGAGAGCAGCAGTTACAGTAGTGCTCGGGTAACTGGGAGGGAGAGCAGCAGTTACAGTAGTGCTCGGGTAACTGGGAGGGAGAGCAGCAGTTACAGTAGTGCTCGGGTAACTGGGAGGGAGAGCAGCAGTTACAGTAGTGCTCGGTAACCGGGAGGGAGAGCAGCAGTTACAGTAGTGCTCGGGTAACTGGGAGGGAGAGCAGCAGTTACAGTAGTGCTCGGGTAACTGGGAGGGAGAGCAGCAGTTACAGTAGTGCTCGGGTAACCGGGAGGGAGAGCAGCAGTTACATTAGTGCTCGGTAACCGGGAGGGAGAGCAGCAGTTACAGTAGTGCTCGGTAACCGGGAGGGAGAGCAGCAGTTACAGTAGTGCTCGGGTAACTGGGAGGGAGAGCAGCAGTTACAGTAGTGCTCGGGTAACTGGGAGGGAGAGCAGCAGTTACAGTAGTGCTCGGGTAACTGGGAGGGAGAGCAGCAGTTACAGTAGTGCTCGGGTAACTGGGAGGGAGAGCAGCAGTTACAGTAGTGCTCGGGTAAATGTGAGGGAGAGCAGCAGTTACAGTAGTGCTCGGGTAAATGTGAGGGAGAGCAGCAGTTACAGTAGTGCTCAGGTAACCGGGAGAGAGAGCAGCAGTTACAGTAGTGCTCGGGTAACTGGGAGGGAGAGCAGCAGTTACAGTAGTGCTCGGTAACCGGGAGGGAGAGCAGCAGTTACAGTAGTGCTCGGTAACCGGGAGGGAGAGCAGCAGTTACAGTAGTGCTCGGGTAAATGTGAGGGAGAGCAGCAGTTACAGTAGTGCTCGGGTAAATGTGAGGGAGAGCAGCAGTTACAGTAGTGCTCAGGTAACCGGGAGAGAGAGCAGCAGTTACAGTAGTGCTCGGGTAAATGTGAGGGAGAGCAGCAGTTACAGTAGTGCTCGGGTAACTGGGAGGGAGAGCAGCAGTTACAGTAGTGCTCGGGTAAATGTGAGGGAGAGCAGCAGTTACAGTAGTGCTCAGGTAACCGGGAGAGAGAGCAGCAGTTACAGTAGTGCTCGGGTAAGTGGGAGGGAGAGCAGCAGTTACAGTAGTGCTCGGGTAACCGGGAGGGAGAGCAGCAGTTACAGTAGTGCTCGGGTAACTGGGAGGGAGAGCAGCAGTTACAGTAGTGCTCGGTAACCGGGAGGGAGAGCAGCAGTTACAGTAGTGCTCGGGTAACTGGGAGGGAGAGCAGCAGTTACAGTAGTGCTCGGGTAACAGTGAGGGAGAGCAGCAGTTACAGTAGTGCTCGGTAACCGGGAGGGAGAGCAGCAGTTACAGTAGTGCTCGGGTAACTGGGAGGGAGAGCAGCAGTTACAGTAGTGCTCGGTAACAGTGAGGGAGAGCAGCAGTTACAGTAGTGCTCGGTAACTGGGAGGGAGAGCAGCAGTTACAGTAGTGCTCGGGTAACAGTGAGGGAGAGCAGCAGTTACAGTAGTGCTCGGTAACCGGGAGGGAGAGCAGCAGTTACAGTAGTGCTCGGTAACCGGGAGGGAGAGCAGCAGTTACAGTAGTGCTCGGGTAACTGGGAGGGAGAGCAGCAGTTACAGTAGTGCTCGGTAACCGGGAGGGAGAGCAGCAGTTACAGTAGTGCTCGGGTAACAGTGAGGGAGAGCAGCAGTTACAGTAGTGCTCGGGTAACTGGGAGGGAGAGCAGTAGTTACAGTAGTGCTCGGGTAACTGGGAGGGAGAGCAGCAGTTACAGTAGTGCTCGGGTAACAGTGAGGGAGAGCAGCAGTTACAGTAGTGCTCGGGTAACCGGGAGGGAGAGCAGCAGTTACAGTAGTGCTCGGGTAACTGGGAGGGAGAGCAGCAGTTACAGTAGTGCTCGGGTAACTGGGAGGGAGAGCAGCAGTTACAGTAGTGCTCGGGTAACTGGGAGGGAGAGCAGCAGTTACAGTAGTGCTCGGTAACCGGGAGGGAGAGCAGCAGTTACAGTAGTGCTCGGGTAACTGGGAGGGAGAGCAGCAGTTACAGTAGTGCTCGGGTAACTGGGAGGGAGAGCAGCAGTTACAGTAGTGCTCGGGTAACCGGGAGGGAGAGCAGCAGTTACATTAGTGCTCGGTAACCGGGAGGGAGAGCAGCAGTTACAGTAGTGCTCGGTAACCGGGAGGGAGAGCAGCAGTTACAGTAGTGCTCGGTAACCGGGAGGGAGAGCAGCAGTTACAGTAGTGCTCGGGTAACTGGGAGGGAGAGCAGCAGTTACAGTAGTGCTCGGGTAACTGGGAGGGAGAGCAGCAGTTACAGTAGTGCTCGGGTAACTGGGAGGGAGAGCAGCAGTTACAGTAGTGCTCGGGTAACTGGGAGGGAGAGCAGCAGTTACAGTAGTGCTCGGGTAAATGTGAGGGAGAGCAGCAGTTACAGTAGTGCTCGGGTAAATGTGAGGGAGAGCAGCAGTTACAGTAGTGCTCAGGTAACCGGGAGAGAGAGCAGCAGTTACAGTAGTGCTCGGGTAACTGGGAGGGAGAGCAGCAGTTACAGTAGTGCTCGGTAACCGGGAGGGAGAGCAGCAGTTACAGTAGTGCTCGGTAACCGGGAGGGAGAGCAGCAGTTACAGTAGTGCTCGGGTAAATGTGAGGGAGAGCAGCAGTTACAGTAGTGCTCGGGTAAATGTGAGGGAGAGCAGCAGTTACAGTAGTGCTCAGGTAACCGGGAGAGAGAGCAGCAGTTACAGTAGTGCTCGGGTAAATGTGAGGGAGAGCAGCAGTTACAGTAGTGCTCAGGTAACCGGGAGAGAGAGCAGCAGTTACAGTAGTGCTCGGGTAAATGTGAGGGAGAGCAGCAGTTACAGTAGTGCTCGGGTAACTGGGAGGGAGAGCAGCAGTTACAGTAGTGCTCGGGTAAATGTGAGGGAGAGCAGCAGTTACAGTAGTGCTCAGGTAACCGGGAGAGAGAGCAGCAGTTACAGTAGTGCTCGGGTAAGTGGGAGGGAGAGCAGCAGTTACAGTAGTGCTCGGGTAACCGGGAGGGAGAGCAGCAGTTACAGTAGTGCTCGGGTAACTGGGAGGGAGAGCAGCAGTTACAGTAGTGCTCGGTAACCGGGAGGGAGAGCAGCAGTTACAGTAGTGCTCGGGTAACTGGGAGGGAGAGCAGCAGTTACAGTAGTGCTCGGGTAACAGTGAGGGAGAGCAGCAGTTACAGTAGTGCTCGGTAACCGGGAGGGAGAGCAGCAGTTACAGTAGTGCTCGGGTAACTGGGAGGGAGAGCAGCAGTTACAGTAGTGCTCGGTAACTGGGAGGGAGAGCAGCAGTTACAGTAGTGCTCGGGTAACAGTGAGGGAGAGCAGCAGTTACAGTAGTGCTCGGTAACCGGGAGGGAGAGCAGCAGTTACAGTAGTGCTCGGTAACCGGGAGGGAGAGCAGCAGTTACAGTAGTGCTCGGGTAACTGGGAGGGAGAGCAGCAGTTACAGTAGTGCTCGGGTAACTGGGAGGGAGAGCAGCAGTTACAGTAGTGCTCGGGTAACTGGGAGGGAGAGCAGCAGTTACAGTAGTGCTCGGGTAAGTGGGAGGGAGAGCAGCAGTTACAGTAGTGCTCGGGTAACTGGGAGGGAGAGCAGCAGTTACAGTAGTGCTCGGGTAAATGTGATGGAGAGCAGCAGTTACAGTAGTGCTCAGGTAACCGGGAGAGAGAGCAGCAGTTACAGTAGTGCTCGGGTAACTGGGAGGGAGAGCAGCAGTTACAGTAGTGCTCGGTAACCGGGAGGGAGAGCAGCAGTTACAGTAGTGCTCGGTAACCGGGAGGGAGAGCAGCAGTTACAGTAGTGCTCGGGTAACTGGGAGGGAGAGCAGCAGTTACAGTAGTGCTCGGGTAACTGGGAGGGAGAGCAGCAGTTACAGTAGTGCTCGGGTAAATGTGAGGGAGAGCAGCAGTTACAGTAGTGCTCAGGTAACCGGGAGAGAGAGCAGCAGTTACAGTAGTGCTCGGGTAAGTGGGAGGGAGAGCAGCAGTTACAGTAGTGCTCGGGTAACCGGGAGGGAGAGCAGCAGTTACAGTAGTGCTCGGGTAACTGGGAGGGAGAGCAGCAGTTACAGTAGTGCTCGGGTAACTGGGAGGGAGAGCAGCAGTTACAGTAGTGCTCGGTAACTGGGAGGGAGAGCAGCAGTTACAGTAGTGCTCGGGTAACAGTGAGGGAGAGCAGCAGTTACAGTAGTGCTCGGTAACCGGGAGGGAGAGCAGCAGTTACAGTAGTGCTCGGGTAACTGGGAGGGAGAGCAGCAGTTACAGTAGTGCTCGGGTAAATGTGAGGGAGAGCAGCAGTTACAGTAGTGCTCAGGTAACCGGGAGAGAGAGCAGCAGTTACAGTAGTGCTCGGTAACCGGGAGGGAGAGCAGCAGTTACAGTAGTGCTCGGTAACAGTGAGGGAGAGCAGCAGTTACAGTAGTGCTCGGGTAAATGTGAGGGGGAGCAGCAGTTACAGTAGTGCTCGGGTAAACGGGAGGGAGAGCAGCAGTTACAGTAGTGCTCGGGTAACCGGGAGGGAGAGCAGCAGTTACAGTAGTGCTCGGTAACTGGGAGGGAGAGCAGCAGTTACAGTAGTGCTCGGTAACAGTGAGGGAGAGCAGCAGTTACAGTAGTGCTCGGGTAACTGGGAGGGAGAGCAGCAGTTACAGTAGTGCTCGGGTAACTGGGAGGGAGAGCAGCAGTTACAGTAGTGCTCGGGTAAATGTGAGGGGGAGCAGCAGTTACAGTAGTGCTCGGGTAACCGGGAGGGAGAGCAGCAGTTACATTAGTGCTCGAATAACCGGGATGGGGAGCAGCAGTTACAGTAGTGCTCGGGTAATAGTGAGGAAGAGCAGCAGTAACAGTAGTGCTCGGGTAAATGTGAGGGAGAGCAGCAGTTACAGTAGTGCTCGGGTAACTGGGAGGGAGAGCAGCAGTTACAGTAGTGCTCGGGTAACTGGGAGGGAGAGCAGCAGTTACAGTAGTGCTCGGGTAAGTGGGAGGGAGAGCAGCAGTTACAGTAGTGCTCGGGTAACTGGGAGGGAGAGCAGCAGTTACAGTAGTGCTCGGGTAAATGTGAGGGAGAGCAGCAGTTACAGTAGTGCTCGGGTAACAGTGAGGGAGAGCAGCAGTTACAGTAGTGCTCGGGTAACTGGGAGGGAGAGCAGCAGTTACAGTAGTGCTCGGGTAACAGTGAGGGAGAGCAGCAGTTACAGTAGTGCTCAGGTAACCGGGAGAGAGAGCAGCAGTTACAGTAGTGCTCGGTAACCGGGAGGGAGAGCAGCAGTTACAGTAGTGCTCGGTAACCGGGAGGGAGAGCAGCAGTTACAGTAGTGCTCGGGTAAATGTGAGGGAGAGCAGCAGTTACAGTAGTGCTCGGGTAACTGGGAGGGAGAGCAGCAGTTACAGTAGTGCTCAGGTAAATGTGAGGGAGAGCAGCAGTTACAGTAGTGCTCAGGTAACCGGGAGAGAGAGCAGCAGTTACAGTAGTGCTCGGGTAAGTGGGAGGGAGAGCAGCAGTTACAGTAGTGCTCGGGTAACCGGGAGGGAGAGCAGCAGTTACAGTAGTGCTCGGTAACTGGGAGGGAGAGCAGCAGTTACAGTAGTGCTCGGGTAACAGTGAGGGAGAGCAGCAGTTACAGTAGTGCTCGGGTAACAGTGAGGGAGAGCAGCAGTTACAGTAGTGCTCGGGTAACTGGGAGGGAGAGCAGCAGTTACAGTAGTGCTCGGGTGACTGGGAGGGAGAGCAGCAGTTACAGTAGTGCTCGGGTAACCGGGAGGGAGAGCAGCAGTTACAGTAGTGCTCGGTAACCGGGAGGGAGAGCAGCAGTTACAGTAGTGCTCGGGTAACTGGGAGGGAGAGCAGCAGTTACAGTAGTGCTCGGTAACTGGGAGGGAGAGCAGCAGTTACAGTAGTGCTCGGGTAACAGTGAGGGAGAGCAGCAGTTACAGTAGTGCTCGGGTAACAGTGAGGGAGAGCAGCAGTTACAGTAGTGCTCAGGTAACCGGGAGAGAGAGCAGCAGTTACAGTAGTGCTCGGTAACCGGGAGGGAGAGCAGCAGTTACAGTAGTGCTCGGTAACTGGGAGGGAGAGCAGCAGTTACAGTAGTGCTCGGGTAACAGTGAGGGAGAGCAGCAGTTACAGTAGTGCTCGGGTAAATGTGAGGGAGAGCAGCAGTTACAGTAGTGCTCAGGTAACCGGGAGAGAGAGCAGCAGTTACAGTAGTGCTCGGTAACCGGGAGGGAGAGCAGCAGTTACAGTAGTGCTCGGGTAAATGTGAGGGGGAGCAGCAGTTACAGTAGTGCTCGGGTAACCGGGAGGGAGAGCAGCAGTTACAGTAGTGCTCGGGTAATAGTGAGGAAGAGCAGCAGTAACAGTAGTGCTCGGGTAATAGTGAGGGAGAGCAGAAGTTACAGTAGTGCTCGGGTAATAGTGAGGAAGAGCAGCAGTAACAGTAGTGCTCGGGTAAATGTGAGGGAGAGCAGCAGTTACAGTAGTGCTCGGGTAACAGTGAGGAAGCGCAGCGGTTACAGTAGTGCTCGGGTAACAGTGAGTGAGAGCAGCAGTTACAGTAGTGCTCGGGTAACAGTGAGTGAGAGCAGCAGTTACAGAAGTGCTCGGGTAACAGTGAGGGAGAGCAGCAGTTACAGTAGTGCTCAGGTAACAGTGAGGTAGAGCAGCAGTTACAGTAGTGCTCGGGTAACTGGGACGGAAAGCAGCAGTTACAGTAGTGCTCGGGTAAGTGGGAGGGAGAGCAGCAGTTACAGTAGTGCTCAGGTAACAGTGAGGTAGAGCAGCAGTTACAGTAGTGCTCGGGTAACAGTGAGGGAGAGCAGCAGTTACAGTAGTGCTCAGGTAACAGTGAGGTAGAGCAGCAGTTACAGTAGTGCTCGGGTAACTGGGAGGGAGAGGAGCAGTTACAGTAGTGCTCGGGTAACTGGGAGGGAGAGCAGCAGGTACAGTAGTGCTCAGGTAACAGTGAGGGAGAGCAGCAGTTACAGTAGTGCTCAGGTAACAGTGAGGTAGAGCAGCAGTTACAGTAGTGCTCGGGTAACTGGGAGGGAAAGCAGCAGTTACAGTAGTGCTCGGGTAACTGGGAGGGAGAGCAGCAGTTACAGTAGTGCTCGGGTAAATGTGAGGGAGAGCACCAGTTACAGTAGTGCTCGGTAACCGGGAGGGAGAGCAGCAGTAACAGTAGTGCTCGGGTAACCGGGAGGGAGAGCAGCAGTTACAGTAGTGCTCGGGTAACTGGGAGGGAGAGCAGCAGTTACAGTAGTGCTCGGGTAAGTGGGAGGGAGAGCAGCAGTTACAGTAGTGCTCGGGTAAGTGGGAGGGAGAGCAGCAGTTACAGTAGTGCTCGGGTAACTGGGAGGGAGAGCAGCAGTTACAGTAGTGCTCGGCTAAATGTGAGGGAGAGCAGTAGCTACAGTAGTGCTCGGGTAACAGTGAGGGAGAGCAGTAGCTACAGTAGTGCTCGGGTAACAGTGAGGGAGAGCAGCAGTTACAGTAGTGCTCGGGTAACTGGGAGGGAGAGCAGCAGTTACAGTAGTGCTCGGGCTACCGGGAGGGAGAGCGGCAGTTACAGTAGTGCTCGGGCTACCGGGAGGGAGAGCAGCAGTTACAGTAGTGCTCGGGCTACCGGGAGGGAGAGCAGCAGTTACAGTAGTGCTCGGGTAAGTGGGAGGGAGAGCAGCAGTTACAGTAGTGCTCAAGTGACTGTGAGGGAGAGCAGCAGTTATAGTAGTGCTCGGGTAAATGTGAGGGAGAGCAGCAGTTACAGTAGTGCTCGGGTAATAGTGAGGGAGAGCAGAAGTTACAGTAGTGCTCGGGTAATAGTGAGGAAGAGCAGCAGTAACAGTAGTGCTCGGGTAAATGTGAGGGAGAGCAGCAGTTACAGTAGTGCTCGGGTAACAGTGAGGAAGCGCAGCGGTTACAGTAGTGCTCGGGTAACAGTGAGGGAGAGCAGCAGTTACAGTAGTGCTCGGGTAAATGTGAGGGAGAGCAGCAGTTACAGTAGTGCTCGGGTAACAGTGAGGGAGAGCAGCAGTTACAGTAGTGCTCGGGTAACTGGGAGGGAAAGCAGCAGTTACAGTAGTGCTCGGGTAAGTGGGAGGGAGAGCAGCAGTTACAGTAGTGCTCGGGTAAGTGGGAGGGAGAGCAGCAGTTACAGTAGTGCTCGGGTAACAGTGAGGGAGAGCAGCAGTTACAGTAGTGCTCGGGTAACAGTGAGGAAGCGCAGCGGTTACAGTAGTGCTCGGGTAACAGTGAGTGAGAGCAGCAGTTACAGTAGTGCTCGGGTAACTGGGAGGGAAAGCAGCAGTTACAGTAGTGCTCGGGTAAGTGGGAGGGAGAGCAGCAGTTACAGTAGTGCTCGGGTAAGTGGGAGGGAGAGCAGCAGTTACAGTAGTGCTCGGGTAACTGGGAGGGAGAGCAGCAGTTACAGTAGTGCTCGGGTAACTGGGAGGGAGAGCAGCAGTTACAGTAGTGCTCGGGTAAATGTGAGGGAGAGCACCAGTTACAGTAGTGCTCGGTAACCGGGAGGGAGAGCAGCAGTAACAGTAGTGCTCGGGTAACCGGGAGGGAGAGCAGCAGTTACAGTAGTGCTCGGGTAAGTGGGAGGGAGAGCAGCAGTTACAGTAGTGCTCGGGTAAGTGGGAGGGAGAGCAGCAGTTACAGTAGTGCTCGGGTAAGTGGGAGGGAGAGCAGCAGTTACAGTAGTGCTCGGGTAAGTGGGAGGGAGAGCAGCAGTTACAGTAGTGCTCGGGTAAGTGGGAGGGAGAGCAGCAGTTACAGTAGTGCTCGGGTAAGTGGGAGGGAGAGCAGCAGTTACAGTAGTGCTCGGGTAAGTGGGAGGGAGAGCAGCAGTTACAGTAGTGCTCGGGTAACTGGGAGGGAGAGCAGCAGTTACAGTAGTGCTCGGGTAAGTGGGAGGGAGAGCAGCAGTTACAGTAGTGCTCGGGTAAGTGGGAGGGAGAGCAGCAGTTACAGTAGTGCTCGGGTAACTGGGAGGGAGAGCAGCAGTTACAGTAGTGCTTGGGTAACCGGGAGGGAGAGCAGCAGTTACAGTAGTGCTCGGGTAAATGTGAGGGAGAGCAGTAGTTACAGTAGTGCTCGGGTAACTGGGAGGGAGAGCAGCAGTTACAGTAGTGCTCGGGTAACTGGGAGGGAGAGCAGCAGTTACAGTAGTGCTCGGTAACTGGGAGGGAGAGCAGCAGTTACAGTAGTGCTCGGGTAACTGGGAGGGAGAGCAGCAGTTACAGTAGTGCTCGGGTAAATGTGAGGGAGAGCAGCAGTTACAGTAGTGCTCGGTAACCGGGAGGGAGAGCAGCAGTTACAGTAGTGCTCGGTAACCGGGAAGGAGAGCAGCAGTTACAGTAGTGCTCGGGTAACCGGGAGGGAGAGCAGCAGTTACAGTAGTGCTCGGGTAACTGGGAGGGAGAGCAGCAGTTACAGTAGTGCTCGGGTAAATGTGAGGGAGAGCAGCAGTTACAGTAGTGCTCGGTAACCGGGAGGGAGAGCAGCAGTTACAGTAGTGATCGGGTAACAGTGAGGGAGAGCAGTAGCTACAGTAGTGCTCGGGTAACAGTGAGGGAGAGCAGCAGTTACAGTAGTGCTCGGGTAACAGTGAGGGAGAGCAGTAGCTACAGTAGTGCTCGGGTAACAGTGAGGGAGAGCAGCAGTTACAGTAGTGCTCAGGTAACCGGGAGAGAGAGCAGCAGTTACAGTAGTGCTCGGGTAACCGGGAGGGAGAGCGGCAGTTACAGTAGTGCTCAAGTGACTGTGAGGGAGAGCAGCAGTTACAGTAGTGCTCGGGTAAATGTGAGGGAGAGCAGCAGTTACAGTAGTGCTCGGGTAACCGGGAGGGAGAGCAGCAGTTACAGTAGTGCTCGGTAACCGGGAGGGAGAGCAGCAGTTACAGTAGTGCTCGGGTAAATGTGAGGGGGAGCAGCAGTTACAGTAGTGCTCGGGTAACTGGGAGGGAGAGCAGCAGTTACATTAGTGCTCGAATAACCGGGATGGGGAGCAGAAGTTACAGTAGTGCTCGGGTAATAGTGAGGAAGAGCAGCAGTTACAGTAGTGCTCGGGTAAATGTGAGGAAGAGCAGCAGTTACAGTAGTGCTCGGGTAACAGTGAGGAAGCGCAGCGGTTACAGTAGTGCTCGGGTAACAGTGAGGGAGAGCAGCAGTTACAGTAGTGCTCGGGTAAATGTGAGGAAGAGCAGCAGTTACAGTAGTGCTCGGGTAACAGTGAGGAAGCGCAGCGGTTACAGTAGTGCTCGGGTAACTGGGAGGGAGAGCAGCAGTTACAGTAGTGCTCGGGTAACAGTGAGGGGGAGCAGCAGTTACAGTAGTGCTCGGGTAACAGTGAGGAAGCGCAGCGGTTACAGTAGTGCTCGGGTAACTGGGAGGGAGAGCAGCAGTTACAGTAGTGCTCGGGTAACCGGGATGGAGAGCAGCAGTTACAGTAGTGCTCGGGTAACTGGGAGGGAAAGCAGCAGTTACAGTAGTGCTCGGGTAAGTGGGAGGGAGAGCAGCAGTTACAGTAGTGCTCGGGTAAGTGGGAGGGAGAGCAGCAGTTACAGTAGTGCTCGGGTAACTGGGAGGGAGAGCAGCAGTTACAGTAGTGCTCGGGTAACTGGGAGGGAGAGCAGCAGTTACAGTAGTGCTCGGGTAAATGTGAGGGAGAGCACCAGTTACAGTAGTGCTCGGTAACCGGGAGGGAGAGCAGCAGTAACAGTAGTGCTCGGGTAACCGGGAGGGAGAGCAGCAGTTACAGTAGTGCTCGGGTAACTGGGAGGGAGAGCAGCAGTTACAGTAGTGCTCGGGTAACAGTGAGGGAGAGCAGTAGCTACAGTAGTGCTCAGGTAACAGTGAGGGAGAGCAGCAGTTACAGTAGTGCTCGGGTAAGTGGGAGGGAGAGCAGCAGTTACAGTAGTGCTCGGGTAACTGGGAGGGAGAGCAGCAGTTACAGTAGTGCTCGGGTAAGTGGGAGGGAGAGCAGCAGTTACAGTAGTGCTCGGGTAACTGGGAGGGAGAGCAGCAGTTACAGTAGTGCTCGGGTAACTGGGAGGGAGAGCAGCAGTTACAGTAGTGCTCGGGTAAGTGGGAGGGAGAGCAGCAGTTACAGTAGTGCTCGGGTAAGTGGGAGGGAGAGCAGCAGTTACAGTAGTGCTCGGGTAAGTGGGAGGGAGAGCAGCAGTTACAGTAGTGCTCGGGTAAGTGGGAGGGAGAGCAGCAGTTACAGTAGTGCTCGGGTAACTGGGAGGGAGAGCAGCAGTTACAGTAGTGCTCGGGTAACTGGGAGGGAGAGCAGCAGTTACAGTAGTGCTCGGGTAAGTGGGAGGGAGAGCAGCAGTTACAGTAGTGCTCGGGTAACTGGGAGGGAGAGCAGCAGTTACAGTAGTGCTCGGGTAAGTGGGAGGGAGAGCAGCAGTTACAGTAGTGCTCGGGTAAGTGGGAGGGAGAGCAGCAGTAACAGTAGTGCTCGGGAAACCGGGAGGGAGAGCAGCAGTTACAGTAGTGCTCGGGTAACTGGGAGGGAGAGCAGCAGTTACAGTAGTGCTCGGGTAACTGGGAGGGAGAGCAGCAGTTACAGTAGTGCTCGGGTAAGTGGGAGGGAGAGCAGCAGTTACAGTAGTGCTCGGGTAACTGGGAGGGAGAGCAGCAGTTACAGTAGTGCTCGGGTAAGTGGGAGGGAGAGCAGCAGTTACAGTAGTGCTCGGGTAACTGGGAGGGAGAGCAGCAGTTACAGTAGTGCTCGGGTAACTGGGAGGGAGAGCAGCAGTTACAGTAGTGCTCGGGTAACTGGGAGGGAGAGCAGCAGTTACAGTAGTGTTCGGGTAACCGGGAGGGAGAGCAGCAGTTACAGTAGTGCTCGGGTAACCGGGAGGGAGAGCAGCAGTTACAGTAGTGCTCGGTAAATGTGAGGGAGAGCAGCAGTTACAGTAGTGCTCGGGTAACCGGGAGGGAGAGCAGCAGTTACAGTAGTGCTCGGGTAACTGGGAGGGAGAGCAGCAGTTACAGTAGTGCTCAGGTAACTGGGAGGGAGAGCAGCAGTTACAGTAGTGCTCGGGTAACCGGGAGGGAGAGCAGCAGTTACAGTAGTGCTCGGTAAATGTGAGGGAGAGCAGCAGTTACAGTAGTGCTCGGGTAACAGTGAGGGAGAGCAGCAGTTACAGTAGTGCTCGAGTAACAGTGAGGGAGAGCAGCAATTACAGTAGTGCTCGGTAACCGGGAGGGAGAGCAGCAGTTACAGTAGTGCTCGGTAACCGGGAGGGAGAGCAGCAGTTACAGTAGTGCTCAGGTGATTGTGAGGTACAGTAGCAGTTACAGTAGTGCTCGGGTAACTGAGGGAGAGCAGCAGTTACAGTAGTGCTCGGTAACCGGGAGGGAGAGCAGCAGTTACAGTAGTGCTCGGTAACCGGGAGGGAGAGCAGCAGTTACAGTAGTGCTCAGGTGATTGTGAGGTACAGTAGCAGTTACAGTAGTGCTCGGGTAACTGAGGGAGGGCAGCAGTTACAGTAGTGCTCGGGTAACTGGGAGGGAGAGCAGCAGTTACAGTAGTGCTCGGGTAACAGTGAGGGAGAGCAGCAGTTACAGTAGTGCTCGGGTAACTGGGAGGGAGAGCAGCAGTTACAGTAGTGCTCGGGTAACTGGGAGGGAGAGCAGCAGTTACAGTAGTGCTCGGGTAACTGAGGGAGAGCAGCAGTTACAGTAGTGCTCGGTAACCGGGAGGGAGAGCAGCAGTTACAGTAGTGCTCGGTAACCGGGAGGGAGAGCAGCAGTTACAGTAGTGCTCGGGTAACTGGGAGGGAGAGCAGCAGTTACAGTAGTGCTCGGGTAACTGGGAGGGAGAGCAGCAGTTACAGTAGTGCTCGGGTAACTGGGAGGGAGAGCAGCAGTTACAGTAGTGCTCGGGTAACTGGGAGGGAGAGCAGCAGTTACAGTAGTGCTCGGGTAAGTGGGAGGGAGAGCAGCAGTTACAGTAGTGCTCGGGTAACTGGGAGGGAGAGCAGCAGTTACAGTAGTGCTCGGGTAAATGTGAGGGAGAGCAGCAGTTACAGTAGTGCTCAGGTAACCGGGAGAGAGAGCAGCAGTTACAGTAGTGCTCGGTAACCGGGAGGGAGAGCAGCAGTTACAGTAGTGCTCGGTAACCGGGAGGGAGAGCAGCAGTTACAGTAGTGCTCGGGTAAATGTGAGGGAGAGCAGCAGTTACAGTAGTGCTCAGGTAACCGGGAGGGAGAGCAGCAGTTACAGTAGTGCTCGGGTAACCGGGAGGGAGAGCAGCAGTTACAGTAGTGCTCGGGTAACAGTGAGGGAGAGCAGCAGTTACAGTAGTGCTCGGGTAACTGGGAGGGAGAGCAGCAGTTACAGTAGTGCTCGGGTAAATGTGAGGGAGAGCAGCAGTTACAGTAGTGCTCAGGTAACCGGGAGAGAGAGCAGCAGTTACAGTAGTGCTCGGGTAAGTGGGAGGGAGAGCAGCAGTTACAGTAGTGCTCGGGTAACCGGGAGGGAGAGCAGCAGTTACAGTAGTGCTCGGGTAACTGGGAGGGAGAGCAGCTGTTACAGTAGTGCTCGGTAACCGGGAGGGAGAGCAGCAGTTACAGTAGTGCTCGGGTAACTGGGAGGGAGAGCAGCAGTTACAGTAGTGCTCGGTAACTGGGAGGGAGAGCAGCAGTTACAGTAGTGCTCGGGTAACAGTGAGGGAGAGCAGCAGTTACAGTAGTGCTCGGTAACCGGGAGGGAGAGCAGCAGTTACAGTAGTGCTCGGGTAACTGGGAGGGAGAGCAGCAGTTACAGTAGTGCTCGGGTAAATGTGAGGGAGAGCAGCAGTTACAGTAGTGCTCAGGTAACCGGGAGAGAGAGCAGCAGTTACAGTAGTGCTCGGTAACCGGGAGGGAGAGCAGCAGTTACAGTAGTGCTCGGGTAAATGTGAGGGGGAGCAGCAGTTACAGTAGTGCTCGGGTAACCGGGAGGGAGAGCAGCAGTTACATTAGTGCTCGAATAACCGGGATGGGGAGCAGCAGTTACAGTAGTGCTCGGGTAATAGTGAGGGAGAGCAGAAGTTACAGTAGTGCTCGGGTAATAGTGAGGAAGAGCAGCAGTAACAGTAGTGCTCGGGTAAATGTGAGGGAGAGCAGCAGTTACAGTAGTGCTCGGGTAACTGGGAGGGAGAGCAGCAGTTACAGTAGTGCTCGGGTAACTGGGAGGGAGAGCAGCAGTTACAGTAGTGCTCGGTAACCGGGAGGGAGAGCAGCAGTTACAGTAGTGCTCGGGTAACAGTGAGGGAGAGCAGCAGTTACAGTAGTGCTCGGGTAACTGGGAGGGAGAGCAGCAGTTACAGTAGTGCTCGGGTAACAGTGAGGGAGAGCAGCAGTTACAGTAGTGCTCGGGTAACTGGGAGGGAGAGCAGCAGTTACAGTAGTGCTCGGGTAACTGGGAGGGAGAGCAGCAGTTACAGTAGTGCTCGGGTAACTGAGGGAGAGCAGCAGTTACAGTAGTGCTCGGTAACCGGGAGGGAGAGCAGCAGTTACAGTAGTGCTCGGTAACCGGGAGGGAGAGCAGCAGTTACAGTAGTGCTCGGGTAACTGGGAGGGAGAGCAGCAGTTACAGTAGTGCTCGGGTAACTGGGAGGGAGAGCAGCAGTTACAGTAGTGCTCGGGTAACTGGGAGGGAGAGCAGCAGTTACAGTAGTGCTCGGGTAACTGGGAGGGAGAGCAGCAGTTACAGTAGTGCTCGGGTAACTGGGAGGGAGAGCAGCAGTTACAGTAGTGCTCGGGTAAGTGGGAGGGAGAGCAGCAGTTACAGTAGTGCTCGGGTAACTGGGAGGGAGAGCAGCAGTTACAGTAGTGCTCGGGTAAATGTGAGGGAGAGCAGCAGTTACAGTAGTGCTCAGGTAACCGGGAGAGAGAGCAGCAGTTACAGTAGTGCTCGGTAACCGGGAGGGAGAGCAGCAGTTACAGTAGTGCTCGGTAACCGGGAGGGAGAGCAGCAGTTACAGTAGTGCTCGGGTAAATGTGAGGGAGAGCAGCAGTTACAGTAGTGCTCGGGTAACTGGGAGGGAGAGCAGCAGTTACAGTAGTGCTCGGGTAAATGTGAGGGAGAGCAGCAGTTACAGTAGTGCTCAGGTAACCGGGAGAGAGAGCAGCAGTTACAGTAGTGCTCGGGTAAGTGGGAGGGAGAGCAGCAGTTACAGTAGTGCTCGGGTAACCGGGAGGGAGAGCAGCAGTTACAGTAGTGCTCGGGTAACTGGGAGGGAGAGCAGCAGTTACAGTAGTGCTCGGTAACCGGGAGGGAGAGCAGCAGTTACAGTAGTGCTCGGGTAACCGGGAGGGAGAGCAGCAGTTACAGTAGTGCTCGGTAACTGGGAGGGAGAGCAGCAGTTACAGTAGTGCTCGGGTAACAGTGAGGGAGAGCAGCAGTTACAGTAGTGCTCGGTAACCGGGAGGGAGAGCAGCAGTTACAGTAGTGCTCGGGTAACTGGGAGGGAGAGCAGCAGTTACAGTAGTGCTCGGGTAAATGTGAGGGAGAGCAGCAGTTACAGTAGTGCTCAGGTAACCGGGAGGGAGAGCAGCAGTTACAGTAGTGCTCGGGTAAATGTGAGGGGGAGCAGCACTTACAGTAGTGCTCGGGTAACTGGGAGGGAGAGCAGCAGTTACAGTAGTGCTCGGGTAATAGTGAGGGAGAGCAGAAGTTACAGTAGTGCTCGGGTAATAGTGAGGAAGAGCAGCAGTAACAGTAGTGCTCGGGTAAATGTGAGGGAGAGCAGCAGTTACAGTAGTGCTCGGGTAACAGTGAGGGAGAGCAGCAGTTACAGTAGTGCTCGGGTAACAGTGAGGGAGAGCAGCAGTTACAGTAGTGCTCGGGTAACAGTGAGGAAGCGCAGCGGTTACAGTAGTGCTCGGGTAACAGTGAGTGAGAGCAGCAGTTACAGAAGTGCTCGGGTAACTGGGACGGAAAGCAGCAGTTACAGTAGTGCTCGGGTAAGTGGGAGGGAGAGCAGCAGTTACAGTAGTGCTCAGGTAACAGTGAGGTAGAGCAGCAGTTACAGTAGTGCTCGGGTAACAGTGAGGGAGAGCAGCAGTTACAGTAGTGCTCAGGTAACAGTGAGGTAGAGCAGCAGTTACAGTAGTGCTCGGGTAACTGGGAGGGAGAGCAGCAGTTACAGTAGTGCTCGGGTAACTGGGAGGGAGAGCAGCAGGTACAGTAGTGCTCAGGTAACAGTGAGGGAGAGCAGCAGTTACAGTAGTGCTCAGGTAACAGTGAGGTAGAGCAGCAGTTACAGTAGTGCTCGGGTAACTGGGAGGGAAAGCAGCAGTTACAGTAGTGCTCGGGTAACTGGGAGGGAGAGCAGCAGTTACAGTAGTGCTCGGGTAAATGTGAGGGAGAGCACCAGTTACAGTAGTGCTCGGTAACCGGGAGGGAGAGCAGCAGTAACAGTAGTGCTCGGGTAACCGGGAGGGAGAGCAGCAGTTACAGTAGTGCTCGGGTAACTGGGAGGGAGAGCAGCAGTTACAGTAGTGCTCGGGTAAGTGGGAGGGAGAGCAGCAGTTACAGTAGTGCTCGGGTAAGTGGGAGGGAGAGCAGCAGTTACAGTAGTGCTCGGGTAACTGGGAGGGAGAGCAGCAGTTACAGTAGTGCTCGGGTAAATGTGAGGGAGAGCAGTAGTTACAGTAGTGCTCGGTAACTGGGAGGGAGAGCAGCAGTTACAGTAGTGCTCGGTAACTGGGAGGGAGAGCAGCAGTTACAGTAGTGCTCGGGTAAATGTGAGGGAGAGCAGCAGTTACAGTAGTGCTCAGGTAACCGGGAGAGAGAGCAGCAGTTACAGTAGTGCTCGGGTAACCGGGAGGGAGAGCAGCAGTTACAGTAGTGCTCGGTAACCGGGAGGGAGAGCAGCAGTTACAGTAGTGCTCGGTAACCGGGAGGGAGAGCAGCAGTTACAGTAGTGCTCGGGTAACCGGGAGGGAGAGCAGCAGTTACAGTAGTGCTCGGTAACCGGGAGGGAGAGCAGCAGTTACAGTAGTGCTCGGGTAACCGGGAGGGAGAGCAGCAGTTACAGTAGTGCTCGGGTAAGCGGGAGGGAGAGCAGCAGTTACAGTAGTGCTCGGGTAACAGTGAAGGGGGAGCAGCAGTTACAGTAGTGCTCAGGTGATTGTGAGGTACAGTAGCAGTTACAGTAGTGCTCGGGTAACTGAGGGAGAGCAGTAGCTACAGTAATGCTCGGGTAACAGTGAGGGAGAGCAGTAGCTACAGTAGTGCTCGGGTAACAGTGAGGGAGAGCAGCAGTTACAGTAGTGCTCGGGTAACTGGGAGGGAGAGCAGCAGTTACAGTAGTGCTCGGGCTACCGGGAGGGAGAGCGGCAGTTACAGTAGTGCTCGGGCTACCGGGAGGGAGAGCAGCAGTTACAGTAGTGCTCGGGCTACCGGGAGGGAGAGCAGCAGTTACAGTAGTGCTCAAGTGACTGTGAGGGAGAGCAGCAGTTATAGTAGTGCTCGGGTAAATGTGAGGGAGAGCAGCAGTTACAGTAGTGCTCGGGTAATAGTGAGGGAGAGCAGAAGTTACAGTAGTGCTCGGGTAATAGTGAGGAAGAGCAGCAGTAACAGTAGTGCTCGGGTAAATGTGAGGGAGAGCAGCACTTACAGTAGTGCTCGGGTAACAGTGAGGAAGCGCAGCGGTTACAGTAGTGCTCGGGTAACAGTGAGTGAGAGCAGCAGTTACAGTAGTGCTCGGGTAACTGGGAGGGAAAGCAGCAGTTACAGTAGTGCTCGGGTAAGTGGGAGGGAGAGCAGCAGTTACAGTAGTGCTCGGGTAAGTGGGAGGGAGAGCAGCAGTTACAGTAGTGCTCGGGTAACTGGGAGGGAGAGCAGCAGTTACAGTAGTGCTCGGGTAACTGGGAGGGAGAGCAGCAGTTACAGTAGTGCTCGGGTAAATGTGAGGGAGAGCACCAGTTACAGTAGTGCTCGGTAACCGGGAGGGAGAGCAGCAGTAACAGTAGTGCTCGGGTAACCGGGAGGGAGAGCAGCAGTTACAGTAGTGCTCGGGTAAGTGGGAGGGAGAGCAGCAGTTACAGTAGTGCTCGGGTAAGTGGGAGGGAGAGCAGCAGTTACAGTAGTGCTCGGGTAAGTGGGAGGGAGAGCAGCAGTTACAGTAGTGCTCGGGTAACTGGGAGGGAGAGCAGCAGTTACAGTAGTGCTCGGGTAAGTGGGAGGGAGAGCAGCAGTTACAGTAGTGCTCGGGTAAGTGGGAGGGAGAGCAGCAGTTACAGTAGTGCTCGGGTAACTGGGAGGGAGAGCAGCAGTTACAGTAGTGCTCGGGTAACCGGGAGGGAGAGCAGCAGTTACAGTAGTGCTCGGGTAAATGTGAGGGAGAGCAGTAGTTACAGTAGTGCTCGGTAACTGGGAGGGAGAGCAGCAGTTACAGTAGTGCTCGGGTAACTGGGAGGGAGAGCAGCAGTTACAGTAGTGCTCGGGTAAATGTGAGGGAGAGCAGCAGTTACAGTAGTGCTCGGTAACCGGGAGGGAGAGCAGCAGTTACAGTAGTGCTCGGTAACCGGGAAGGAGAGCAGCAGTTACAGTAGTGCTCGGGTAACCGGGAGGGAGAGCAGCAGTTACAGTAGTGCTCGGGTAACTGGGAGGGAGAGCAGCAGTTACAGTAGTGCTCGGGTAAATGTGAGGGAGAGCAGCAGTTACAGTAGTGCTCGGTAACCGGGAGGGAGAGCAGCAGTTACAGTAGTGCTCGGGTAACAGTGAGGGAGAGCAGTAGCTACAGTAGTGCTCGGGTAACAGTGAGGGAGAGCAGCAGTTACAGTAGTGCTCGGGTAACAGTGAGGGAGAGCAGTAGCTACAGTAGTGCTCGGGTAACAGTGAGGGAGAGCAGCAGTTACAGTAGTGCTCGGGTAACCGGGAGGGAGAGCAGCTTTTACAGTAGTGCTCGGGTTACCGGGAGGGAGAGCGGCAATTACAGTAGTGCTCAAGTGACTGTGAGGGAGAGCAGCAGTTACAGTAGTGCTCGGGTAAATGTGAGGGAGAGCAGCAGTTACAGTAGTGCTCGGGTAACTGGGAGGGAGAGCAGCAGTTACAGTAGTGCTCGGGTAAATGTGAGGGAGAGCAGCAGTTACAGTAGTGCTCAGGTAACCGGGAGGGAGAGCGGCAGTTACAGTAGTGCTCAAGTGACTGTGAGGGAGAGCAGCAGTTACAGTAGTGCTCGGGTAACAGGGAGGGAGAGCGGCAGTTACAGTAGTGCTCAAGTGACTGTGAGGGAGAGCAGCAGTTACAGTAGTGCTCGGGTAACAGGGAGGGAGAGCGGCAGTTACAGTAGTGCTCGGGTAACAGGGAGGGAGAGCAGCAGTTACAGTAGTGCTCGGGTAAATGTGAGGGAGAGCAGCAGTTACAGTAGTGCTCGGGTAACCGGGAGGGAGAGCAGCAGTTACAGTAGTGCTCGGTAACCGGGAGGGAGAGCAGCAGTTACAGTAGTGCTCGGGTAAATGTGAGGGGGAGCAGCAGTTACAGTAGTGCTCGGGTAACCGGGAGGGAGAGCAGCAGTTACATTAGTGCTCGAATAACCGGGATGGGGAGCAGAAGTTACAGTAGTGCTCGGGTAATAGTGAGGAAGAGCAGCAGTAACAGTAGTGCTCGGGTAAATGTGAGGAAGAGCAGCAGTTACAGTAGTGCTCGGGTAACAGTGAGGAAGCGCAGCGGTTACAGTAGTGCTCGGGTAACAGTGAGGGAGAGCAGCAGTTACAGTAGTGCTCGGGTAAATGTGAGGAAGAGCAGCAGTTACAGTAGTGCTCGGGTAACTGGGAGGGAGAGCAGCAGTTACAGTAGTGCTCGGGTAACCGGGATGGAGAGCAGCAGTTACAGAAGTGCTCGGGTAACTGGGAGGGAAAGCAGCAGTTACAGTAGTGCTCGGGTAAGTGGGAGGGAGAGCAGCAGTTACAGTAGTGCTCGGGTAACTGGGAGGGAGAGCAGCAGTTACAGTAGTGCTCGGGTAAGTGGGAGGGAGAGCAGCAGTTACAGTAGTGCTCGGGTAACTGGGAGGGAGAGCAGCAGTTACAGTAGTGCTCGGGTAACTGGGAGGGAGAGCAGCAGTTACAGTAGTGCTCGGGTAAATGTGAGGGAGAGCAGCAGTTACAGTAGTGCTCGGTAACCGGGAGGGAGAGCAGCAGTAACAGTAGTGCTCGGGTAACCGGGAGGGAGAGCAGCAGTTACAGTAGTGCTCGGGTAACCGGGAGGGAGAGCAGCAGTTACAGTAGTGCTCGGGTAAGTGGGAGGGAGAGCAGCAGTTACAGTAGTGCTCGGGTAACAGTGAAGGGGGAGCAGCAGTTACAGTAGTGCTCGGGTAAATGTGAGGGAGAGCAGCAGTTACAGTAGTGCTCGGGTAAATGTGAGGGAGAGCAGCAGTTACAGTAGTGCTCGGGTAACTGGGAGGGAGAGCAGCAGTTACAGTAGTGCTCGGGTAACCGGGAGGGAGAGCAGCAGTTACAGTAGTGCTCGGGTAAGTGGGAGGGAGAGCAGCAGTTACAGTAGTGCTCGGGTAACTGGGAGGGAGAGCAGCAGTTACAGTAGTGCTCGGGTAACTGGGAGGGAGAGCAGCAGTTACAGTAGTGCTCGGGTAAATGTGAGGGAGAGCACCAGTTACAGTAGTGCTCGGTAACCGGGAGGGAGAGCAGCAGTAACAGTAGTGCTCGGGTAACCGGGAGGGAGAGCAGCAGTTACAGTAGTGCTCGGGTAACAGTGAGGGAGAGCAGCAGTTACAGTAGTGCTCGGGTAAATGTGAGGGGGAGCAGCAGTTACAGTAGTGCTCGGGTAACAGTGAAGGGGGAGCAGCAGTTACAGTAGTGCTCGGGTAAATGTGAGGGAGAGCAGCAGTTACAGTAGTGCTCAGGTAAATGTGAGGGAGAGCAGCAGTTACAGTAGTGCTCGGGTAACTGGGAGGGAGAGCAGCAGTTACAGTAGTGCTCGGGTAACCGGGAGGGAGAGCAGCAGTTACAGTAGTGCTCGGGTAACAGTGAAGGGGGAGCAGCAGTTACAGTAGTGCTCAGGTGATTGTGAGGTACAGTAGCAGTTACAGTAGTGCTCGGGTAACAGTGAGGGAGAGCAGCAGGTACAGTAGTGCTCGGGTAACAGTGAGGGAGAGCAGTAGCTACAGTAGTGCTCGGGTAACAGTGAGGGAGAGCAGCAGTTACAGTAGTGCTCGGGTAACTGGGAGGGAGAGCAGCAGTTACAGTAGTGCTCGGGTAACAGTGAAGGGGGAGCAGCAGTTACAGTAGTGCTCGGGTAACTGGGAGGGAGAGCAGCAGTTACAGTAGTGCTCGGGTAACAGTGAGGGAGAGCAGCAGTTACAGTAGTGCTCAGGTGATTGTGAGGTACAGTAGCAGTTACAGTAGTGCTCGGGTAACAGTGAGGGAGAGCAGTAGCTACAGTAGTGCTCGGGTAAGAGTGAGGGAGAGCAGCAGTTACAGTAGTGCTCGGGTAACTGGGAGGGAGAGCAGCAGTTACAGTAGTGCTCGGGTAACTGGGAGGGAGAGCAGCAGTTACAGTAGTGCTCGGTAACTGGGAGGGAGAGCAGCAGTTACAGTAGTGCTCGGGTAACTGGGAGGGAGAGCAGCAGTTACAGTAGTGCGCGGGTAAACGGGAGGGAGAGCAGCAGTTACAGTAGTGCTCGGGTAACCGGGAGGGAGAGCAGCAGTTACAGTAGTGCTCGGGTAACTGGGAGGGAGAGCAGCAGTTACAGTAGTGCTCAGGTGATTGTCAGGTACAGTAGCAGTTACAGTAGTGCTCGGGTAACAGTGAGGGAGAGCAGTAGCTACAGTAGTGCTCGGGTAACAGTGAGGGAGAGCAGCAGTTACAGTAGTGCTCGGGTAACCGGGAGGGAGAGCAGCAGTTACAGTAGTGCTCAGGTAACCGGGAGGGAGAGCAGCAGTTACAGTAGTGCTCAGGTAACAGTGAGGGAGAGCAGTAGCTACAGTAGTGCTCGGGTAACAGTGAGGGAGAGCAGCAGTTACAGTAGTGCTCGGGTAACTGGGAGGGAGAGCAGCAGTTACAGTAGTGCTCGGGTAACCGGGAGGGAGAGCAGCAGTTACAGTAGTGCTCAGGTAACCGGGAGGGAGAGCAGCAGTTACAGTAGTGCTCGGGTTACCGGGAGGGAGAGCGGCAATTACAGTAGTGCTCAAGAGACTGTGAGGTAGAGCAGCAGTTACAGTAGTGCTCGGGTAAATGTGAGGGAGAGCAGCAGTTACAGTAGTGCTCGGGTAACTGGGAGGGAGAGCAGCTGTTACAGTAGTGCTCGGTAACCGGGAGGGAGAGCAGCAGTTACAGTAGTGCTCGGGTAACTGGGAGGGAGAGCAGCAGTTACAGTAGTGCTCGGTAACTGGGAGGGAGAGCAGCAGTTACAGTAGTGCTCGGGTAACAGTGAGGGAGAGCAGCAGTTACAGTAGTGCTCGGTAACCGGGAGGGAGAGCAGCAGTTACAGTAGTGCTCGGGTAACTGGGAGGGAGAGCAGCAGTTACAGTAGTGCTCGGGTAAATGTGAGGGAGAGCAGCAGTTACAGTAGTGCTCAGGTAACCGGGAGAGAGAGCAGCAGTTACAGTAGTGCTCGGTAACCGGGAGGGAGAGCAGCAGTTACAGTAGTGCTCGGGTAAATGTGAGGGGGAGCAGCAGTTACAGTAGTGCTCGGGTAACCGGGAGGGAGAGCAGCAGTTACATTAGTGCTCGAATAACCGGGATGGGGAGCAGCAGTTACAGTAGTGCTCGGGTAATAGTGAGGGAGAGCAGAAGTTACAGTAGTGCTCGGGTAATAGTGAGGAAGAGCAGCAGTAACAGTAGTGCTCGGGTAAATGTGAGGGAGAGCAGCAGTTACAGTAGTGCTCGGGTAACTGGGAGGGAGAGCAGCAGTTACAGTAGTGCTCGGGTAACTGGGAGGGAGAGCAGCAGTTACAGTAGTGCTCGGTAACCGGGAGGGAGAGCAGCAGTTACAGTAGTGCTCGGGTAACAGTGAGGGAGAGCAGCAGTTACAGTAGTGCTCGGGTAACTGGGAGGGAGAGCAGCAGTTACAGTAGTGCTCGGGTAACAGTGAGGGAGAGCAGCAGTTACAGTAGTGCTCGGGTAACTGGGAGGGAGAGCAGCAGTTACAGTAGTGCTCGGGTAACTGGGAGGGAGAGCAGCAGTTACAGTAGTGCTCGGGTAACTGAGGGAGAGCAGCAGTTACAGTAGTGCTCGGTAACCGGGAGGGAGAGCAGCAGTTACAGTAGTGCTCGGTAACCGGGAGGGAGAGCAGCAGTTACAGTAGTGCTCGGGTAACTGGGAGGGAGAGCAGCAGTTACAGTAGTGCTCGGGTAACTGGGAGGGAGAGCAGCAGTTACAGTAGTGCTCGGGTAACTGGGAGGGAGAGCAGCAGTTACAGTAGTGCTCGGGTAACTGGGAGGGAGAGCAGCAGTTACAGTAGTGCTCGGGTAACTGGGAGGGAGAGCAGCAGTTACAGTAGTGCTCGGGTAAGTGGGAGGGAGAGCAGCAGTTACAGTAGTGCTCGGGTAACTGGGAGGGAGAGCAGCAGTTACAGTAGTGCTCGGGTAACTGGGAGGGAGAGCAGCAGTTACAGTAGTGCTCGGGTAAATGTGAGGGAGAGCAGCAGTTACAGTAGTGCTCAGGTAACCGGGAGAGAGAGCAGCAGTTACAGTAGTGCTCGGGTAAGTGGGAGGGAGAGCAGCAGTTACAGTAGTGCTCGGGTAACCGGGAGGGAGAGCAGCAGTTACAGTAGTGCTCGGGTAACTGGGAGGGAGAGCAGCAGTTACAGTAGTGCTCGGTAACCGGGAGGGAGAGCAGCAGTTACAGTAGTGCTCGGGTAACTGGGAGGGAGAGCAGCAGTTACAGTAGTGCTCGGTAACTGGGAGGGAGAGCAGCAGTTACAGTAGTGCTCGGGTAACAGTGAGGGAGAGCAGCAGTTACAGTAGTGCTCAGGTAACCGGGAGAGAGAGCAGCAGTTACAGTAGTGCTCGGTAACCGGGAGAGAGAGCAGCAGTTACAGTAGTGCTCGGTAACCGGGAGGGAGAGCAGCAGTTACAGTAGTGCTCGGTAACCGGGAGGGAGAGCAGCAGTTACAGTAGTGCTCGGGTAAATGTGAGGGAGAGCAGCAGTTACAGTAGTGCTCGGGTAACTGGGAGGGAGAGCAGCAGTTACAGTAGTGCTCGGGTAAATGTGAGGGAGAGCAGCAGTTACAGTAGTGCTCAGGTAACCGGGAGAGAGAGCAGCAGTTACAGTAGTGCTCGGGTAAGTGGGAGGGAGAGCAGCAGTTACAGTAGTGCTCGGGTAACCGGGAGGGAGAGCAGCAGTTACAGTAGTGCTCGGGTAACTGGGAGGGAGAGCAGCAGTTACAGTAGTGCTCGGTAACCGGGAGGGAGAGCAGCAGTTACAGTAGTGCTCGGGTAACTGGGAGGGAGAGCAGCAGTTACAGTAGTGCTCGGGTAAATGTGAGGGAGAGCAGCAGTTACAGTAGTGCTCAGGTAACCGGGAGAGAGAGCAGCAGTTACAGTAGTGCTCGGGTAAGTGGGAGGGAGAGCAGCAGTTACAGTAGTGCTCGGGTAACCGGGAGGGAGAGCAGCAGTTACAGTAGTGCTCGGGTAACTGGGAGGGAGAGCAGCAGTTACAGTAGTGCTCGGTAACCGGGAGGGAGAGCAGCAGTTACAGTAGTGCTCGGGTAACTGGGAGGGAGAGCAGCAGTTACAGTAGTGCTCGGTAACTGGGAGGGAGAGCAGCAGTTACAGTAGTGCTCGGGTAACAGTGAGGGAGAGCAGCAGTTACAGTAGTGCTCGGTAACCGGGAGGGAGAGCAGCAGTTACAGTAGTGCTCGGGTAACTGGGAGGGAGAGCAGCAGTTACAGTAGTGCTCGGGTAAATGTGAGGGAGAGCAGCAGTTACAGTAGTGCTCAGGTAACCGGGAGAGAGAGCAGCAGTTACAGTAGTGCTCGGTAACCGGGAGGGAGAGCAGCAGTTACAGTAGTGCTCGGGTAATAGTGAGGGAGAGCAGAAGTTACAGTAGTGCTCGGGTAATAGTGAGGAAGAGCAGCAGTAACAGTAGTGCTCGGGTAAATGTGAGGGAGAGCAGCAGTTACAGTAGTGCTCGGGTAACTGGGAGGGAGAGCAGCAGTTACAGTAGTGCTCGGGTAACTGGGAGGGAGAGCAGCAGTTACAGTAGTGCTCGGGTAAGTGGGAGGGAGAGCAGCAGTTACAGTAGTGCTCGGGTAACTGGGAGGGAGAGCAGCAGTTACAGTAGTGCTCGGGTAAATGTGAGGGAGAGCAGCAGTTACAGTAGTGCTCAGGTAACCGGGAGAGAGAGCAGCAGTTACAGTAGTGCTCGGTAACCGGGAGGGAGAGCAGCAGTTACAGTAGTGCTCGGTAACCGGGAGGGAGAGCAGCAGTTACAGTAGTGCTCGGGTAAATGTGAGGGAGAGCAGCAGTTACAGTAGTGCTCGGGTAACTGGGAGGGAGAGCAGCAGTTACAGTAGTGCTCGGGTAAATGTGAGGGAGAGCAGCAGTTACAGTAGTGCTCAGGTAACCGGGAGAGAGAGCAGCAGTTACAGTAGTGCTCGGGTAAGTGGGAGGGAGAGCAGCAGTTACAGTAGTGCTCGGGTAACCGGGAGGGAGAGCAGCAGTTACAGTAGTGCTCGGGTAACTGGGAGGGAGAGCAGCAGTTACAGTAGTGCTCGGTAACCGGGAGGGAGAGCAGCAGTTACAGTAGTGCTCGGGTAACCGGGAGGGAGAGCAGCAGTTACAGTAGTGCTCGGTAACTGGGAGGGAGAGCAGCAGTTACAGTAGTGCTCGGGTAACAGTGAGGGAGAGCAGCAGTTACAGTAGTGCTCGGTAACCGGGAGGGAGAGCAGCAGTTACAGTAGTGCTCGGGTAACTGGGAGGGAGAGCAGCAGTTACAGTAGTGCTCGGGTAAATGTGAGGGAGAGCAGCAGTTACAGTAGTGCTCAGGTAACCGGGAGGGAGAGCAGCAGTTACAGTAGTGCTCGGGTAAATGTGAGGGGGAGCAGCACTTACAGTAGTGCTCGGGTAACTGGGAGGGAGAGCAGCAGTTACAGTAGTGCTCGGGTAATAGTGAGGGAGAGCAGAAGTTACAGTAGTGCTCGGGTAATAGTGAGGAAGAGCAGCAGTAACAGTAGTGCTCGGGTAAATGTGAGGGAGAGCAGCAGTTACAGTAGTGCTCGGGTAACAGTGAGGGAGAGCAGCAGTTACAGTAGTGCTCGGGTAACAGTGAGGGAGAGCAGCAGTTACAGTAGTGCTCGGGTAACAGTGAGGAAGCGCAGCGGTTACAGTAGTGCTCGGGTAACAGTGAGTGAGAGCAGCAGTTACAGAAGTGCTCGGGTAACTGGGACGGAAAGCAGCAGTTACAGTAGTGCTCGGGTAAGTGGGAGGGAGAGCAGCAGTTACAGTAGTGCTCAGGTAACAGTGAGGTAGAGCAGCAGTTACAGTAGTGCTCGGGTAACAGTGAGGGAGAGCAGCAGTTACAGTAGTGCTCAGGTAACAGTGAGGTAGAGCAGCAGTTACAGTAGTGCTCGGGTAACTGGGAGGGAGAGCAGCAGTTACAGTAGTGCTCGGGTAACTGGGAGGGAGAGCAGCAGGTACAGTAGTGCTCAGGTAACAGTGAGGGAGAGCAGCAGTTACAGTAGTGCTCAGGTAACAGTGAGGTAGAGCAGCAGTTACAGTAGTGCTCGGGTAACTTGGAGGGAAAGCAGCAGTTACAGTAGTGCTCGGGTAACTGGGAGGGAGAGCAGCAGTTACAGTAGTGCTCGGGTAACTGGGAGGGAGAGCAGCAGTTACAGTAGTGCTCGGGTAACTGGGAGGGAGAGCAGCAGGTACAGTAGTGCTCAGGTAACAGTGAGGGAGAGCAGCAGTTACAGTAGTGCTCAGGTAACAGTGAGGTAGAGCAGCAGTTACAGTAGTGCTCGGGTAACTGGGAGGGAAAGCAGCAGTTACAGTAGTGCTCGGGTAACTGGGAGGGAGAGCAGCAGTTACAGTAGTGCTCGGGTAACTGGGAGGGAGAGCAGCAGTTACAGTAGTGCTCGGTAACCGGGAGGGAGAGCAGCAGTAACAGTAGTGCTCGGGTAACCGGGAGGGAGAGCAGCAGTTACAGTAGTGCTCGGGTAACTGGGAGGGAGAGCAGCAGTTACAGTAGTGCTCGGGTAAGTGGGAGGGAGAGCAGCAGTTACAGTAGTGCTCGGGTAAGTGGGAGGGAGAGCAGCAGTTACAGTAGTGCTCGGGTAACTGGGAGGGAGA